>NC_142806.1:30384475-30545722 GCF_049724085.1 Artemia sp. Qi Xiang Cuo
TCATCATGTATTTTTCAATTTGATAAATTTACTCCTTTTAGATGCAGTTTATAATTTGACTGATATTAGGTATTTATGAGTTTATAATTTGGATTGAATCCCCAAAAGAAAAAATGAATAATGTCCAAAAGAGCAGCCAAAAGCAATAAAAAAAAAACAGCAGTTCAGCCTTAGCCTACATGACATATATTCTATAAAGAAGCCAAAAAAACTTTAAATGCATTTTTTTAAAATTGTTATTAAAAACCAGTTTTTAATACAAGAAGGCTTTTTAGGAATCTAAAAGAGCAAACAAAAACAATCAATATCTAATTTGCCCATTTCAATTGTTTTAAAGGTGACAAAACAGATATAGGCAAAGGGCATTATGAAAAAATTAAAGCTTCAAAGTTATATTCAAAGCTTTTACCCAGATAAATGACGAATTTTGTGATACGGTATTTGAAGTTTTGTATGCAGTAATGCTCGATGAAAAAAACTACTAATTTTGAAACTTAGTTATGCGAAGAATGCATAGCTAAGAGATACTCCAACTAATCGTATTATGCAAGGTTTCTGAAATACCACAGCTATTTTATTTCTACCACATTTTAACTTCTCTTGATGAAGAACGAAGAAGACAGATTCCAGCCAGCAACTTGTGAATTTTTGAACTCATGAATAGGCTCGAATGATGTAAATTTAAGCTGTGATTTGAGAAAGACTGATGAAAACATTAATGTTTGCGGTCAACATTGATCGCGCCGGCGGCGCGCCGCCGACATCTTACCGGCGTTGCGCTGTTTTGGCCCCGCCACCGCCGATCTTCCCTCATCGGCGTGGCGCCGGGGTCTAGTCTTATTTAGTTACAGTTGCATGTACCCGCAGTTGCAGCCACAAGTAATAATAGTCAAAAGTAATAACATTCACAGTAGCAAATCTTATTTAGTTACAGGTGCAAGTACCAACAGTTGCAGCCAAAAGTAGTTGTAGTCAAAAGTAATAACATTCACAGTTACAAGTAGTCATAGTTGCAAGTAGTCATCATTTCAATCACTAGTATTTAGAGTAGTAGTTGCAAATTGTTGCAGTCACAAGTAATTGCAGTTGCATTTAGTCATAGTCATCATCAAAGTGGCAGTTGCAGTAGTATCCCTGAAAGTTTCAAGTAAAACCCTTAGCTGTTCCTAAGATATTACAGATATGCCCTTTTGATAACCTGAATGCATATAGTGTCTTTTGATGTAGTTCAAAATTCCCTGAAGTTACTCCTTAATACTGTAGCCTTTTTGGACCAACCTGTCCAGATTTAAAAACATTCCCCTATTTTTCTAGTAATAAATCTTAAATATAAACAATAGGCAAATTGCATTAATTACAATGCTTGCCCTGGGGGCTGTGGGGGTCATGTCATCAATGGAGGCACAGTTATTGGACCCTTTGACTACTCTGAACAAAATGTTTACCTCAAAAATTTTGATCTGTGTTGAGGAGGGGGGGGGGCATCTTAAAAGGGCAAGGAAGACAGGGGCTGGTTGCCCTCAAATCGATTTTTAACATCTTCCTTAACATACCCTGAAAGTTTCAAAATGATTCTCTCAGCCATTCCAGAAAAATTATAGATACACCCTTTCATAACCTGGATGCACATAGTGTATTTGATTTAGTTCAACATACCTCTCAGCATTACCCAAATACTCTTAGCCTTTTCAGAACCACCAGGATCAAACATTCTTTCCTTTCCCAATAATATATCCTATATGTAAACAAGGAGCAACTTGCAATAATTGAGAAGTGCCTGAGTTACCAAGCACTTTTGGTCCTCAGTTTTATAGATTATGAGCAAGCATTTGATTCTGTTGATAGAAAAGCCTTAGCAAAGATCTTATCCTTGCATGGTATACCAGACAAATACATTAAAGTGATTAGTGCTATGTGGAAGTATAACACTGCTGCAGTTAAGGTAGGAAATGAGGTTTGCAGCTGGTTTTGTATTAAATGAGGAGTTAAGCAGGGTTGTGTTCTATCCCCCTTTATATGGATCATTTTGATGAACTTTGTCTCAAGGAGCACAGGAAAGGTAATGGGAGACTATGGGATCAAATGGGGAGGAAAAGCTATCCTGGACAAGGATTATGCTGATGATTTAAGCATCCTACATTAAAAGTTTGAGCAAAATGACTGAACTTTTAGAGGTTTTGTGAGTTCAGGGTGCAAGAATACATTTAAAAATTAATAATTAAGAAGACTAAGTCACTAAGGCTAGGAATAAGTGAAGATGAAAAGGTGATGTTGGGTAACAAAGAGATTGATCAGGTGGACAGCTTCACTTACCTTGGTAGCATTATTAGTAAATATAGTGGGAGCAGTGAAGATGTTAAAAGTAGGACAGCCAAGGCTTAGGGAGTTTTTTCATAGCTAAAAAAAAGTTTGGAAGAATAGAAAGATAAGTCTGCAAACCAGGATTAGAATTTTGGAAGCTACAGTGATGACAGTAGTTAAATATGGCTCAGAAGCATGGGTGCTCCAAAGAATAGATGAAAATTTGCTAGATATTTTCCAAAGAAATTGCCTACAGATTGTTCTGGGTACCCAGCTGACTGACTGGATTTCAAACAGTAGAATGTACAAAAATTGTGGTTCAATCCTGCTTTCTAAGGCTATAATGAGAGAAATGTTAAGATGGTTAGGGCATGTTCTGCACGTGAAGGATGATAGATTGCCAACGATTGTCCATTTTGGCCAACTGTCTAGGGCTAAATGGAAAGCAGGTTGTCTACAGTTGGGGTGGGAGGATGTCATAAACAAAGATTTCAAGGAAATAAGAACTTCCAGGGAGGGTGTAAAGAGAGAGGCTTCAAATAGATTGGGATAGAGGAGTGTGCATAGCTGTATTGGCCTGAGGTGGCTTGATGCTGTGGTGATTTGTCAGCAGTAGTAGGATCAAATGTACCCATATTTCCTAAAAATGAACCCTATATGTAAACACAGGACAACCTGTAAAACTTACGGCCCTTACCCCAGGGGCTGTGAAGGGACATTTCATCCTCAGAGGCATATTTATTTATCCTTTAGATCCTTTTGAACAAAATGGCTATCTCAAAATTTTGATTGGATGTATTTTGGGGGATGATAGCTAAAAAGAGCATGGGAGGAGGTCTGGTTGTCCTCCAATCATTTTGAATCTTAAAAAAAGAACACTAAAACTTTCAATTTCTATTAGATAAGCCCTCTCTAAGGTTTATGTGACTGTTCATTCCATATGAAGTAGTTCTAAAAAAAAAACAAAAAAAAAAAAACATTGAAGTGTTTAGGCCCTTTGCTACAGGCAATGCTAGACTATTGTCTTAAAAAAAAAGGAATGTGAGTTAGATCTATTTTGTCAGATTATCATAAATAGAGTTTAAAAAATATTCCCAGTATCTCTGTTTAAAGTAAGGTCTTTATGTATATATTTTTTTAATTGCTTCCATAAAAAATTATAGTAAACCATTCAGTGTGGAAACTGTTCATTTTCCATAATTTTAAATTCAATTTTGTTGCTTGAAAGCAGAGTGTAGCTCTGGTAATGTTTTGTCAGTTTTGTTGAATAAAAGCAATGGTTAATTTGCTTCATTTTTACTTCAATCTCATCCATGAACTATTGACACTCTTAAGAAATAGCAAAATAAAAAAAAATCATAAATTCTGAAGTTTTGATCAATAAATTATGAAAAATAAATTCTGAAGTTCTGATCAATATTTCTTGGCAAAAGTTAGATCATAATGCCAAATAAAGACAATTTAAAAAAAAATAAAGATCAAAATCAGCTAGCTTTTTTATTCAGCGTATGGTTAAATTGGATCCCCTCAGTGGGGATGAGGATAAATGGAATTGTGATGGCAGTGATTACTATATTCAGGAAGAGAACAAACCCATGTGACACTGTGAAATTTGAATTGTGGATTATTGCCTCAAATTGAGTGTCAAAGACAGTTTTCAAAATCTAGTGTGTTATTTTCCTACTTAATAGACCCTAAAGTGTTATATTACAGTTACTCACATTGGTGTTTTAATCTGCTTGTGTGTTTTATAAGTGGTGATATACAGCTTTAATTCCCCCAAGATTTCAACTTCTTCTTCTTCTATTTCATAGCAGGCGGGCTTTTCAGTGATAGTATTTAGCCCTTTTCCACTTGCTTCACTCTGTGGGCTACAGAGCTACTGGCTTGATTGCCTCTTATTTATTAGATGTTTTCAGATATCTTTCAGTAGATCTTTCAACTCAAGGAGTTCAAATATAAGATGATAGATTTCGATTTCTATGCTCTGTGTGCAGGTATAGTTGGCTAGGCTCTTGGCTGATAGTGATATTGTGTGGTGTTTGAAGCAATTTAACAGTTTACAAAGCAAGGTATGTTGTGCAGACGTCAGCATATTACATTCAAATAGGCAGTGGTCAATTGTTTAATTATTCATATTACAATACCTGCAAAGAGGGGACAGGGGAACTGAACCACTATCATTTTTTGCTATTTCATCAACCTGATGAAATTTTCATGAACTTATGCCGGAGTGGCTAGGAATATGCTGAAAATAAGTTCCTATGCCCCTTGAAGCAAGTTTATCTATAATACTGAGACAATGGTGAGAGTCATTGTCTAGCTTATACTAAGGAGCAAAAGCCAGAAACTCAATGCTTGATATCGAATTAGAGCATACAACGACATTCTAGGAACTTGAAACTTAGGTTGGTTATTCATAAGTGTGTCTAAGGCAATTGCGAATTATTTTAATTCAGCAAACATTCGATGCACAGTATTACATAACTTCTTGCCTTTTACAAAGCTCAGATAGCGACTGAAAGCACCACCAATGGATTTTTCCGTTATGTAGGACCAATCAACGAATATGTGGAACTGATTTTTATAGGTAATTGTATTCAGTTCAGCAAATTTTTTCTGGACAAAAGCCATGGGGGTTAGATCTTTATTCTACTTAGAGGAATCAGTATTTATTATGGGAATTGACAAATTCCATGGAGGGGATTGGGGGAAAGTAGGTGCAATTGACTTTGCTGGTACAGGAAACTTCTTCTGAATATTTGCATACTCATCTGCAATGCCTCTATACATGGCTGGATTTCTCAAACAATTACGTAGGGTGTGTGAGCTATTTGATTAAATTTTTGTAAGATGTTTTGTCAAAAGAAAGCTACGTCTCTCCCTTATTGTTGTTAATCCACTCTCCATAAGCAGAAACTTGGTGCTTGTGGGTTTCCTAAGACCAAAAATAAAACGTATTATATGATTTTGTGTTGTTTCAATTTTTTGCATCTGGGTCTTTGCACATGCACCATAGACGATGAGCCCATAGTCAATATGGGGTCTTATATGTGATTTGTAAAACTGGAGGAAGGTTTTCTCCTTGAATCCCCAGGGTGTGAAAAGAAGTCTTTTTATTATATTTGTTTTTCTATAGCATTTTTTTATTGTGTTTGTGATGTGGAGGTGGAAATTAAGTTTTTGGTCAAGCATGAGACCTAGGTAATTAATATGGTTATCTTCTGGAATAGTTGTTCGATTTAGAGTTAGTTTTGCATTAACATGGTTCCGCTTTCTTTGAAATTGGATTATTTTTGACTTGGTAGGTGCAATGGGTAAATCTGAATGTTGAGAGAATTTTTCAAATTGGAAAAGTGACTTTTGCAGATTTGACTGTGCTATCTCAAAGGTGTTGCCAGATGACCATAGCACCAGATCGTCAGCATATTGTAGATTCGTGTGGGGTAGGTTCATGTCCCAGAGATATAGGGCAAAGAGGAGGCAACTGAGGACGGCTCCCTGGGGTAGGCCTTTGGTTATTGTCTTTTGGGGTGAAGAGGCTGAACCAACACAAACAATAAAAACTTCGCACTTCTATGAAGGATTTTATAAGATACTAGCTTGGGGGGTAGTCCAAGGTTTGCAAGTTTGTTTAAAAGGGTTTGGTGGTTCACATTGTCATATGCCCCTTCAAAATCTAGGAAAGCTGCAACTAGGACATTATTTTTTGAGAATGATTCATTTATTGCATTTGTTAGCAATATGAAAGCATCTGTTGAGGAGTGGTGTTTCCTGAAACCAGTTTGAATGCTAGGGATCTTACTATTTTTTTAAACAATCCAGAGCAATCGGTGTTTTGCCCTTTTCTCCATAATTGTTCCCATTTAAGGTGCAGTGACTTTAAGTAAACAATATTTGAGGTCATCTTTGGGTTTTTTTTCCTTTAGGATTGCTAAAAGGGCCGCAAATTTCCATATACTCGAGACCATAGAATATGCTCAAGCGTGATTATAACAGTTTAGCCGTTCCTGTTTGTATGAAGGGGTGAGATTCATTATCCATGGAGGGTGTATATTGTCATAGCTGCCGCTAGTTTTGGTCCTAATATGATGTATTGCATTATTCATTTCCTGGATTGAAAATGGACTAGTTGTATACTCAGATCCTGGGCGTGGTTGGTAATTTGGGTTCAAAGGAAGTGGGGATATTTTGCTTCGATTATTTGATGTAAGCTTATTAACAAATAGAGTTGCAAATAGCTTAGCTTTTTCATTATCATTGTCAAATTGGGTATTATTATGTATAGGCTGATACAGGAATGAGTTGGGGAAGTCATTTTCCCACAGATGTGGCTTATGAATTTACGTATAATTGGCTCATGTGTTTCTCTGGAGAGATTATTTGCAAAATTATTCGAGTATTTATATTTAGCATCTATTATATGTCCTTTTTAGATTAGATTCTGCTTGTAATTTTTTTAAATATGTAGTAGGTGATGGTTTTTTTATGAATGCTCTCCTAGCTTCCTTTTTGTTCTCCATTTATTATGGCTCTCATTTATTCACCATGCTTTGGGAATGTGTTTAGGGAAGGCTTTTTTGGGTGTTGTCCTGGGGATAGCTTGATTAGCTTTATGTATTAGTAAAGATGCCAAGACTTCAGCATGTGTGTCAACTGTTGTGTTTGAAATGCATGAATTTTGGGTGAAACTTGTAATTTCATCATTTAGCTTATTTTGGAACATAGACCAATTAGCTTTAGTGTTGATATATTTTGAGGTATGTGATCGGGTTTCAGCAGGTTCATTTAGGGAGCAAACTATAGCAAAGTGGTCAGTATATAGAGTATCAATTTTATTTATAGAAATTTTATTCAAAATGTTTAATGACACAATTTGTAGGTCAATTGTAGAGAATCTGCCACTTTTGGGGTTGAAATATGTATTCAGGTTTGGAGGGGTAGCAACAGCTAATTCAATATTATTTGAAGTCATATGATCAATCAATTTACCAGCTTTATTTGCTGGTTTATTCCCCCACAAAAGGCTGTGGGCATTGAAGACTCCGCAAATAATGATATTTTTTAACATATTAGAATTATTTATATGATTAAAGAAATCCATGGCATCTGTAATTTGGCCATTAGGATTATAAAAGCTTATTATGTAGGTTTTTGTATTATTCAGCCAAACACTGATACCAATTACATCAACATCATTTGCAAAATCTGGAAAGTTGGTGCCACATAATTTTATATTATTTTTAACTATTAAAGCTACTCTAACTCCTTTTCTCTCTGATGTTTTATCCTTTCTCCGGATAGTATATCCCAGAGACTTAGTTTGTTGAGTTTGGGTTAAATGAGTTTAATGGAGTCCAGGTGGCAAGCAATATTAATGGAATTATTATTCATAAAAGATATTAGTTCATTTAGCTTATTTTTTGTGAGTGATCTTACGTTCCACTGGAGTATTAATATGTTTTGTGTTGTTGATTTATTTTTCATATGACTGTGTATCAATGTTCAGCTTTGTTAAAAGTAAAGCAAGATCTTTTTTTGCTTGAATGAGCATATCATCAGGTATGTAGATTTTTGCCCATTCTGCAATGATTTTTGTTTTCTGTAGTTGATGTATGTTCATGGCTTGAACTGCATTACAGTTTAGAATGAATAAGCATATATCTGGGGATTGCATGTTTGGTTGTGCATCCTGTTTGTCAGTTAATGGATTAATTTCTGGTAGTGTTTCTGGGTTGTTTCTTGTGGAGAGGGGGGCCAGGCTGACGTCATGTCACCAGACAAGGAGGCATGTTGACTTGGTGAGATCTTCTGAGAGCGATGTGAGCTAGGTGACTTACAGCATGATGTTTTATATAGGATACTTGATGCATTGGGGGCGTTTGGGTTGGTTTCATTACAGGCTTTATTTGGTATTGTTGGGCAGCATTTGCTTCCATTGCTGCAAAGGGGTATGAGACGGCCTTTTCTGTTTCTATTTGGAGTGTTAGTGATCTTTTCTTGTATGCAGGGCATAGTGATTTATGGGTAGATTCATGTGGACCTTTGCAATTGTTACATGTAGGGTGAGTGCTGTTGCAAGTTGTCAACTCTTTAGGATAGAATGCTATACAATTACTACACTCTAGGAGAATTTCATTGCATTTGTTTTTTGTGTGTCCCAGTTTGAGACACTTCTGACACTGGATAGGCTTTGTTTGTATTCCTTGTGCGGTTTGATTTGCCCAAATAGGAATAACTTTTCTGGGATATTAATTGGTTCCTTCAGTGTAAATAAGACGGATCTACTTGTTTTAAGGCCATTAGAGTTAGATTTACCAAGTTGGGTAACATCTTCAACTGGGATTGTGTTGCCAGCCCTATCTGAGAACCCTTCTTTTAACTCCTGAATGGGTATTTCTGGGGGAACATTATAAACTACTATTTTTGTTGGGGATTCTTTTGGGTTCCATTTAGATGTATTAATTGGGGTATTCAGAAGGGATTTTAGATTAATTATTGTGTCTGCTGATTTTTGATCTTGGACAGCTATTAGCAGAGATCCATCACGGTGAATTGTCTTCTTCTTCTTCTATTTCACATCAGGCGGGCTTTTCAGTCGATACTATTTAGCCCTTTTTCTTTTGCTTCACTCTGTGGGCTACAGAGCTACTGGCTTGGTTGTCTCTTATTTGTTAGATATTCTCAGATGTCTTTCAGTAGATCTGTCGACTCAAGGACCTCAACTATATGGTAATATATGTCAATTTCGGTGCTCTGTATGCAGGTACAGTTAGCTAGGCTCTAGGCTGATAGTGAGTTTGTTTGGTGTTTTAAGCGATTTGACTGTTTACAATGCAAGGTATGCTGGGCAGACGTCAGCATATTACATTCAAATAGGCAGTGGTCAATTGTTTCATTATTCATTTTACAATACCAACAGAGAGGGGACAGGGGAACTGAACCACTTGAATTAGGAAACTGGTACGAGAAAGCAAGAAAATTTAGTCCCTTTGTTCCAGAACGAATTCTATGATAAATTTTAGAAAAATACTTATTGGGAAAAGGGGAAAGGATGGGATTGTTTTTATTCAACATAGTATCTGATAGTCTCCATCAATAAATATCTGTAATGGGAATTGGAATCCCACTTGGCTGGTCAATATTTAAAGCATGTGTGGCTATTTCATGAGCCTGATGATTACCACTCATACCAGAGGGGCTAGGAACATACTGAATATAAGTTCTTATGCCACTTGAAGCAAGATTATCTATAATACTAAGACAATGATAAGTGTCAATATCCAACTTATACTGAGGAGCTGAAGACAGCGACTCAAGGCTTGATAAAGAGTCGGAATAAACTATAATATTATTAGGATTAGCAATCAGAGGTAGGTTTTCCATAAGGTGTTCTAATGCCATGATTATGGCATTTAACTCTGCAGACATTATAGATACATTAGTATACAATCTCTCACCCATTGCAATTTTCAAGTGAGGAAGGAAAGCACCACTTGCTACCTTCTCATTCATTTTGGACCAATCAACAAAGATTTGGAAATGTTTTTTATAAGCAATTGTATTAAGTTCAGCAAATTTTTTCTGGACAAAATCGATAGTGGTTAAATCTTTAGTCCACTTTGAGAAATCAGTATTTATCATGGGGATTGACCAATTCCATGGAGGGGATTGGGGGAAAGTAGATGCAATAGACTTTGCGGGTACAGGAAATTTCTTCTGAATATTGGCATACTCATCTGCAATGCATCTATAAATGGCTGGATTTCTTAACCAATTATGTAGAGTGTATGCGCTATTTGATTCAATTTTTGTAAGACGTTTTATCAAGAGAAAGCTACGTCTCTCCCTTATTGTTGTTAATCCACTCTCCATAAGCAGAAACTTGGTGCTTGTGGGTTTCCTAAGACCAAATATGAGACGTATTATATCATTTTGTATTGTTTCAATTTTTGCATCTGGGGCTTTGCACATGCACCATAGACGATGAGCCCATAGCCAATATGGGGTCTTATATGTGATTTATAAAACTGGAGTAAGGTTTTCTCCTTACAGCCCCAGGGTGTGGAAAGAAGTCTTTTTAGTATACTTGTTTTTCTATAGCCTTTTTTATTGTGTTTGAAATGTGGAGGTGGAAATTGAGTTTTTGGTAAAGCATCAGACCTAGTTAGTTAATATGATTATCTTATGGAATAGTTGTTCCATTTACAGTTAGTCTTGCATTAACATGGTTTCGCTTTCGGTGAAATTGGATTATTTTTGACTTTGTAGGTGCAATGGGTAAATCTGAATGTTGAGAGAATTTCTCAAATTGGAAAAGCGGCTTTTGCAGCTTTGACTGTGCAATTTCAAAAGGTGTTGCCAGATGAAAATAGTACCAGATCATCAGCATATTGTAGATTCGTGTGGGGGAGGTTCATGTCCCAGAAATATAGGGCAAATAGGAGGCAGCTGAGGACTGCTCCCTGAGGAAGGCCTTTGGTTATTGTCTTTTGAGGTGATGAGGCTGAACCTACACAAACAATGAAACTTCGCAGTTCTATGAAGAATTTTATAAAAGATACTAGCTTGGGGGGTAGTCCAAAGTTTGCAAGTTTATTTAAGAGGATTTGGTGGTTCACATTGTCATATGCCCCTTCAAAATCTAGGAAAGCTGCGACTAGGACATTATTTTTTGAGAATGATTCATTTATTGCATTTGTTAATAATATGAAAGCATCTGTTGAGGAGTGGTGTTTCCTGAAACCAGTTTGAGTGTGACGAATCCTATTATTTTTTTTCAACAAACCAGAGGAGTCAATAATATATCATTTTCTCCATTATTTTCCCCATCACAGGAGTAATCATTATGGGCCTATAAGACTCAGGGTTATTTTTGGGTTTATTTTTCTTTAGGATTGGTAGGAGGGATGAACATTTCCACATATTGGGGAACGTAGATGAAGCCAAAGCATGATTATAACAATTTAGAAGTTCCTGTTTGTATGAACGGGTGAGATTCTTTATCCATACAGGGTGTATATTGTCATAGCTGCCGCTAGTCTTGGTCCTAATATGATGTATTGCATTATTCATTTCCTGGATTGAAAATGGACTGATTATATACTCGGATCCTGGGCGAGGTTGGTAACTTGGGTTCATAGGAATTGGGGATGTTTTGCTGCAATTATTTGATGTTATCTTATCAACAGAAACAATGGCAAATAGCTTAAGCTTTATCATTATCATTGTCGTAGTGAGTATTATTATGTATAAGCTCATACAGGAGTGGGTCGGGGGAAGTCTTTTTCCCACAGAGGTGGCTTATGTCTTTACGTATAATTGGCTCATGTGTTTCTCTGGAGAGATTATTTGCCAAATTATTCCAATAGTTATATTTGGCATTTATTATAGTCCTTTTTAGATTAGATTCTGCTTGTAATTTTTTTTAAATATGTAGTAGGTGATGTTGTTTTTTTAGTAATGTTCTCCTAGCTGCCTTTTTTGTTCTCCATTTATTTTGGCACTCATTTGTCCATCCTTCTTTGGGAACGTGTTTGGGGAATATTTTCCTTGGCGTTGTCAAGGGGATAAGATGATGAGCTATATTTATGAGTAAAGAGGCCAAGATTTCAGCTTGTGTGTCAACTGTTGCGTTTGAAATGCATGAATTTTGGGTGAAACTTGTAATTTTATCATTTAGCTTATTTTGGAAAATAGGCCAATTTGCTTTAGTGTTAATATATTTGGAGGTATGTGATAGAGTTTCAGCAGGTTCATTTAGAGAGCAAACTATGGCAAAGTGGTCAGTACTATCAATTTTATTTATATAAATTTTATACAAAATATTTAATGTCCCAATTTGTAGGTCAATTGTAGAGAAACTGCCACTTTTGGGGTTGAAATATGTATTCAGGTTTGGAGGGGTAGCAACAGTTAAATCAATATTATTTGAACTCATACGCTCAATGAACTTACCAGCTTTATTTGCTGGTTTATTCCCCAACAAAAGGCTGTGGGCATTAAAGTCTCCACAAATAATTATGTTTTTCAACATATTATGAATATTCATATAACTGAAGAAATACACGGCATCTGTAGTTTGGCCATTAGGTCTGTAAAAGCTTATTATGTAAGTTTTTGTATTATTCAGCCAAACACTGATACCAATTGCATCAACATCATTTACAAAATCTTGAAAGTTGATGCCACAGAATTTTAGATTATTATTAATTATTAAGGCTACTCCACCTCCTTTTCTCTCTGATGATCTATCCTTTCTCAGGATAGTATATTCTAGAGACTTAATTTATTGATTTTTGTTTAAATGAGTTCCCTGGAGGCAAGAAATATCAATGAAATTATTATTCATAAAAGATATAAGTTCATATACCTAGGTTTCGGTAAATGTTCGTATGTTCCACTGGGGTATTTATATTCGCTGCTTTGTGAACTTAATTTTCATATGACTGAGTTTCAATGTCTAGCTTTGTTAATAGTAGAGCAAGATCTTTTTTTTCTTGAATGAGCATATGATTAGGGATGTAGATTTTTGCCAACTCAGCAATGATTTTTGTTTTCTGTTGTTGTTGTTGTATATTCATGGCCTGAACTGCATTGCAGTTTAGAATGAATAAGCATATATTTGTGGTTTTCATGTTTGGTTTTGAATCCAATTTGTCAGCTAAGGGACCAATTCCTGGTAGTGTTTCTGGTTCGTTTCTCGTTGGGAGGGGGTGCCAGGCCGACCTGATCTCACTAGGCAAGGAGGCTAGTTGGCTTGGTGATTCTTTTTTAGAGATGTGAGCTAGGGGGCTTAAAGGATGGTGTTTTGTAAGGGGTGATTGATGAAATGGGAATCCTTGGGTTAGGAGTTTTGTCTGATTTTAATATAGGCTTTATGTGGTGTGATTGGGCAGCATTTGCTTCCATAGCTGCAAAACGGCATGGAATGGCCTTCTCTGTTGCTATATAGAGTGTTAGTATTCTTTTCTTATATGCAGGGCATTGTGATTTATTGGTAGATTCATGTGGGCCTTTACAATTGATACATGTAGGCTGAGTGTTGTTGCAAGTTTTCAACTCTTTAGGATGGGAGCCTTTACAATTACTACAGGCTAGGAGAATTTCATTGCATTTATTTGTTGTGTGTCATAGTTTCAGACCCTTCTGACACTGGATAGGCTTTGGCTTGTATTCCTTGTGTGGTTTGATTTGCCCAAATAGGAATAACTTTTCTGGGATATTAATTTTTTCCTTCAGTGTAAATAAGAAAGATCTAATTGTTTTTAATCCATTAGAGTTGGGTTTACCCAGTTGAGTGACATCTTCTACAGGGATTGTGTTACCAGCCCTATCTGAGAGCCCTTCTTTTAACTCCTGAATTGGTATTTCAAGGGGAACATTATATACTACTATTTTTGTTGGGGATTGTTTTGGGTTCCATTTAGATGAATTAATTGGAGCATTCAGAAGAGATTTTAGATTAAGTATTATATCTGCCGATTTCTGATCTTGGACAGCTATTAGCAAAGATCTATCGCGGTGAATGTTAAGAGAAAACATTGATTTTAACATTTTGAAAATTGCAACCTTTATTGTAGTAATCTTTGTTATTTCAAAGGGGGTATTAGGAGAAATTTTGAGGTAAATTCCTAAGTTTTGAGAAGGAGAAACTTGGACAGGGGGAGGGGAAATACTTTTGATTGGGGACGTTTTTTTCCTTTTTTTTGAGCTCCAAGAAAGTACCTCTTGAAAGTCATTATCATCTATGGTGACATTAGCTACAACACAGATCATTGTCCTATTCTCAGAATTTGAGCTTTGTGATAGAGCTTGACCAGCCAAGATGAGGCAAAAATGGATGAATTTCATTAGTACTGAGGGGGGGATCCGGAGGGACTTTTCTTTTAGGGGGCGGTATTGGCATGGCCTAGTGGAATAAGCTTTAATATAAGCAGGACAGGAAAATACTATGATACAATACCGTGTGCACTCTACTGTGGGGAAAACTTCACTATCCGCAAAAGAAACACCACAGTATGGCCCTGAGGAGGATTTTGAGCACGATTGGTTTGGTGCAACTACTAATAAATCGAGACAATAATTCACAAGAAATTTATTTTTAAATTTCTTAAAGTGTTGCTGTTGCTGTTTTTCATTGTCTTTGCCGCTGCGCAGTTGCCAAATAATTTTCTCTTGGAAGAATTTTGTAAACCCAGCCAAAAAGTAAAAAAACCATAGAATAAATGTTTCTGAGCCCGCCTAAGAAGCTACCAGAGAAGGGAAACCTGGTTACAGGAACAGGAGATAAAATAGTAAGTCCGTTTGAATCTTCTTCTAGCTCTGTATCAAGGAACCCCCCCCCCTCCTTAACAAGAACAGGATCAATAGTTTCTGAATCCGAATCTGATTCCTACAGATCCTTCTCATCAGATTTCATTGATGATACCATGATAGCTGTTGGACCTAATACTACAATTGAGAGTATTCCCCCATTGTATGATGTTATTTCTAACAGAAAAACCATCACGGATGACTTTCAAGAAGTTCTCCCTCGGAATGCCAAGAAACGTAAAAACATTTCTCCAGCAAAACCCCTCAATTCCCAGGCCGAGAAAGACCAGAATATCTCCCCCTAACTATACTTAGAGATTTCCGCCAAGCAACCTTTTACAGTCAAAGATATTGCCCAAATCAGATTGGCGATTTTCAAAATAATTAAATCAGAATTCTCAAATATTAATAAAAAATGGCGCAATTTTAAACTCTCTGAAGGATAAAGCAGCATCTGAAAAACTTCTGATAACTACTAATCTTTTAAGAATGTCTATCAAGTGTTGTTATTTGTCTCCTCCAAAAAGGAGACTAAAATTATTATTTACAATGTCCCAACGGGCATAGCACAACAGGAGCTGGCCACTGGCCTAACAAATAGCCAAGGGGAGCCTATATCAGTGTCAAGTGTCTCTAGATTAGGTAAACCTGATACTACAGGCCAAATAATCAGCAAATCATTCCTATTTGGTTTGAATGAGGAGGTAAATCTGAATCAACCTTTGCTGTTGTTTGGCCAAAGAAAAGCCTTCAAAGCCTACCGGTTGAAGCCTATCCAATGCCATAAATGTTTAAAGCTAGGACATATAGCTAAATTTTGCTTGTCAAGTGTAATAACCAACATAAGGAGGATGGTACCTGCCCCAAAGAAGATCCCAAATGTATTAACTGCAAAAGCCCTCATAGATTGGATAATAAGTCTAAATGTCCATTGTACATACAAAAAGCTGTTGCTCTAATAATCGCCGAAGAAAGGTCAATACCTTACGCTTTTGCCACTATGGAGGCTAGAGCAATACAAAGTCAAGTCTCAAACACGCGTAATAGATCAGAACATCTGGTGCCTATTTCCATTGGTGTCAATCAAACGAGTACTCTAGCAACCAGTACTCCCCATCACCCCATTCATCAAGCCTAGAGAAAAACAAAAATAGGAAAAAATCAAACCCAAACAAAGGGTATATCTCTCCTTTGCATCAATGAGAACAATTACCCCCCATTAATACCCCCTCAAGGAAAGAATATAGGCAAGAAGTGTCAACCCAATCCCCTAATAGTGAAAACCTCCTATCTGATATGTGCCTCTTTATGCTCAACATGTTAGCCCTAGAAAAAGTCACCCTGACACCCCAGCAGAAGTCGGATATTGCCAGTGAGATAGCCTCAACCTATCTATCAAAGAAATCATAAGGGGTTGTCCATTACCCCCCACCTGCTATACAGATGGGCGCCCATAAGCTGAATTCCAGGGGGGGGGGGGGGCAAACTTCGTCTAATTGCTACTTTTAATGCTATATAATGGAAATCTCAGAACAAAAATATAAAAATAAGGCAGCATCATTCAGCCAGGGGGGGGGGGAAGAGCCCAAGCTGAAGCTTGCTTCACCCAAATTATGAATAAGTACCAACCATCCTGTTCAGCTCAGATAAAAAACTGGCCACTGACAGGGGACTGTCAGCCCAACTAACCATTCCCCTGTCTGTATCTATTGTTTATCCCAATAATTTATCAAATTCAATCAATATTTTTTCCAGCTCAAATAATTCACAACACAACTTAAGTAAGGATAAAGTATTACCAAGTATTCATAGCAGAGAACCATTGGATAGTTCCACTTTTGAATCTTGCGAGTCAGAACTTAGTGATATTGGTGATGCCCATATTGAAGATAAAGATGGACTATTTTTGCTTTACAGTAACATGGATTGCATCACCACAAAAATGGATGAAATAAAAGTTGTAGGGTCAGCAAGACCTGAAGTGAGTGTGTTTGCCTTCACTGAAGTTAAACCAAAGTATACTTCAGTGCCACTGACTGATGTACAAATCCAGATCACCGGATTCAGAATAATTTCAAACCTGTTGAAACCAGAAGGAAGAGGAATTGTCCTGTACATCAAATCATCAGTGAAGGTAGGAGACATTAATCTTGATTCTCAGTGTGAGCTGTGGGTAGAGCAGTTCTGGATAAAAATTTATTTAAAGGGTCACCCTTTAATTATAGGTTGTATTTATAGAAACCCAAGCTCTCCCTGTCAGAAAGATTCCCACCTCGTAATTGCAAATTCTATAAGTTCAGTGATGAGTATTCCTTGCCATAATATAGTAATTGTCGGAGATTTCAACTTGCCTCAGATTCAATGAGTTAGTTGTTATGCTGCTACAAGAGATAACAATGAACAGATTGGTCCACTCCTTAAGGGCCTACAAGAACATTCATTGTATCAGACAATCAATTTCCCGACTAGGTACAGAGAGGGCCATCTCTCCTGGATCTCCTATTTGTTAAAGACAAGGAGGCAATCCAAAGTACAGACTGAGAGCCACCTTTTGGCGTAAGTGACCATATAGCCATAACTTGTTGACTAAAGATGTATCCACAGACAAATAATTTTAGAAAGCATGTGTATATAAACTACAACAAGGTCAAGCAAGACTTAGCTAACCAAGATTGGTCTTTTGTTAAAAAGAATAATGTAGAGGAGACTTGGCTTGAGATGAAAAGGGTCCTCAGTGAGACAACTGCAAAACACAAGACCAAGGACGCTCCCTTTCATCACACGAGAAATCAAGCTAGCAGTCCAAAAGAAAAAGAAGTTCTGGAGAAGGTACAAGGACGTCTCAACGCAGGCAAATCATCACAAATTCAAACAAATACGAAACAAAGTCCGCTACCTTACAAGAGAAGTTACTAGAAAGTATGAGGAGTCTTTAGCTTGCGCATCAAAAACAAACCCAAAGAAATTTCGGAAGTATGCCTCCACTCAAAAGCCTGGAAGACATTCAGTAACAGAACTCTCAGTTAATGGGAATACCATAAGCAACCCTGGAGATATAGCTGAAGCTCTGAACCAGCTGTTCAATTCAGTTTTTACACCTTCAGAAGATGCCCCCTTGCCACAGATGCCAGAACATGATATTCAGAAACCAATGCAAATTATTACTGTCAGCAGTTTAGATGTTGAATCACGACTCAAAAGTTTGAACACAAATAAGTCAGTTGGTCCTGATGGGGTTCACCCTCAGACTTTGAAAGAGGCTCATGCAGAGCTTGCCCTCCACCTTGCAAAACTGTTCCACAAGTCTCTTGATACCAAACAAGTCCCTCAAGATTGGGAAAATGAAAAAAATACACCTGTTCACAAGGGTGGAATCTGGATCTGTGCTGCCAATTACCAACCCATTAGTATCGCCTCAAAAGTCACTAAAATCCTCGACGGAATTGTGAATACCACTGCTTTTACACACCTGATTGACAACAAACTACTTACTGATAGCCAATATGGATTCAGATCTGGATGCTCGGTTGAGACAAATCTTATTGATGTATATAGACATGTCACCAAACTGCTAGACCTGGGTATCCCTGCTGATATGATCCTAGTAGATTTTGCAAAGGCTTTTGACAAAGTTTGCCAGCATTGTTAGAAGGCAAAACTCTTAGCTACTGGGATACATGTGGAGGTTGTTGAATGGGTGATGCAGTTCCTCTCATGAAGAAAGCAGAGATTTGAAGTGTTTGGGGATAAGGGGCAAGAATTCCTCTCAGAAGTTACTGGAGATGATAGTGGCATGCCCCAGGAAACAATCTTGGGCCCAACACTTTTCAATATTTTCATTAATGATGCTCCATGGGCTGTAAGAAATAAGATCAGCATTTATGCCAAGGATTCAAAGCTTATTGGGCCTGCAGAGTCAACAGCAACAAGAGCCACTATACAGGAAGACCTGGATTCACTTTCCCTTTGGGCCTACCAATGGAAGCTTGAGTTAAACATTCAGATATGAAAAACAGTACATTTCGGGAAAACGAATGAGAAGTGGCAGTAACATATGAGTGGAGGGGATTGCTCTAGTCCAGGGGTCTCCAAACTTTTCAGCCTCAGGGCCATACTGATTACTCTAGTAAGTTCCGACGGCCAAAACCATATTGTCATTGTTGCCGATGGTAAAAAGTGAAATAGTTCACTGATGAAAAAAAAGTCCGAAAAAGTACGCAAGTTTAAAAAAGGCTGCAAATCAGATTAAAGTCCGCAAAACGGCAACGCTGCATATTATTAATTGTCCTTTCATTATCTGTAATTTCTAGATTAGTCGTAGAGTACGAGCCATGAGGAGTAACGTGACACGACATCTGGTGGACACAAGCGGAAACTCACTTCTAGATGGTAGTAATTGGAATATATAAGAAGGGTAGTGGCGCAACCACAAATCAGTTCCTATGACACTGTTGTGAAATAAAATAGTGTGTACCTCCTTACAACGTGTTTGTGCGTGTTTAAGTTTAAGACATCTTTGTAACAGTATTTTGATTTGAATTGTTGCTTTTGTGCATGATTTATTAGTATGGAAAAGAAGCGAAAAATTGATAGTGAATGCAGAAAATTCAAAGATCAGTGGAACATTCAGTATTTCGTAATTGAGTCCAGTAACAAGGCGCTATGTTTGATTTGCAATGAAAGCATAGCGTTCTCAAGGAATATAACATTAAACGTCATTATGAAACAAAACATTTTCAAAATTACTCAAAGTATACAGGAAGTTTGCGGACAGAAAAATTCGAAGCTATGAAGCACGGATTGAAAACGCAGCAATCTTCATTTACAAAGCTCAAAACTGAACAAGAGGGTGCAACTCGTGCCAGCTTTCGTGTGGCTCTTGAAATTGCGAAACGTGGAAAACCATTCACCGATGGAGAAATGATCAAAGAATGCATAATTGCAGTAGCCAAAGAAATATGCCCTGATAGGGTAAATTTATTAAAAACTGTCAGTATGTCAGCAAACACTGTGGCTCGAAGGGTAGAAAACATCGCTGAAAATAAATCCTCTCAACTGTTCGACAAAAATGGACATGTCGAGTGGTTTTCTTTGGCCTTGGATGAGTCAACGGATGTGTCAGATACTGCTCAGGTATTAATTTATATTCGAGGAGTACATAAAAGCTATGAAATGCATGAAGAACTTCTTGATATGTATAGTATTCATGGCACAACTAGCGGTACAAATATTTTTAAAGGAGTTGAAATGGCCATTAATAAAAAGAACCTTTGATGGAAAAACTTGAAATGTATTACAACAGATGGAGGCAAAAACATGAGTGGGAAAGATAAAGGATTGGTCACTCTTGTGTCAAAGGCTGTAGAAAATGACGGTGGTTCAAAACCATTTGTCTTACATTGTATCATTCATCAACAGTCTTTGTGCGGAAAATGTTTGGATATGTCTGAAGCTCTGAAACCAGTCATATCAACTGTTAATTTTATCAGATCTTTTGGGCTGAATCACCGACAATTCCGACAATTTATTGAAGATTGGAGATAATGACGTACCTTATCATACTGCCGTACATTAGCTTAGTTGTGGGAAAGTCCTTCAGCGCTTTTTTGAACTTTGAGCAGTGATCGAAATTTTTTTGAATGAAAAGCATCGCCCTCTTACTGAATTACAAAACAACACATGGCTGTGGAAGTTAGCATTCTATGTTGATTTGACAAAACATGTGAACAAACTGAATTTGAGATCGCAAGGAGAAAACCAGCATCTTCCTGATTTATACACTAATATCAAATTATTCCGGAAGAAATTGATACTGTTTCAATCGCAACTACAAAGTAAATGTATTTCACATTTTAAAACATGTGAAATATTTAGCCACACCACTGAGACTGAGTTTCCTATCTATTTTGCAATCGAAACTTTGAGTGCTTTGAAAATAAATTTTGATACTCGTTTCTCGGAGTTTGATGCCATTGCAAATCAAATTAAGATTTTTCAGAATCCTTTTGATACTGACATTGAAACCCTAGCCCCAGAAAATCAAATGAAAATGATTGATCTACAGTGCAGTGATACAATTAAGAACTAATACCAAACTCATCTTTGTTGGAATTTTATAAGAGTCTTCCACTGACACAATTTGATAATTTGCATAAATTTACTCGTGGGCTGTTTTCTGCTTTTGGTACTACTTATTTGTGTGAGAAGACCTTCTCCAAAATGAAGTACACAAAAAATGTTTACAGATCTAAATTAACTGATGAGCATCTTAAATCTGTTTTAATAATTGGTACAAGTAAAATTAGTCCACAACTACAAACTATTGTCAGTGGAAAATCTCAGTTACATAAATCTCATTAGTATTTCATATGTCGTTATGCTTGTGTTTTTATTTAAAATGTATAAAATCTTAGTTGGATTCATTTCAATAATTTGTTAGTTATTATATACTGAACTTAAATTTTCTGCATATTATACATGTCTTTACTCATTACAATTCTTTGTTTCTTTATCCAACTTATCACAAAAACAATAACAATAAGCCTACAACAATGTTATGAGCAGTTAGCTCATGACCATATCAATGTAGATGTCATATTAATAATTATTCAACATAAAATTAGAATACTTCAGTAAACTAAATTTAATTTGCTATAAAAAATATGTTCTCTAAAAGGAGTTTTCAAGTATGCTAGCTCTCCGCGGGCTGGCCAAAATCTGTCTGCGGACCTGATTTGGCCCTCGGGCCATAGTTTGGAGACCCCTGCTCTAGTCAATCAATTAATTCTTCAGCAGCTGAAAGATTTGGGAATAGTCATTGATGAAGAATTAAAATTCCACAAACACACACAAACAGCGGTTGCCAAAGCATCTCAGACCCTTGGAGTAATTAAGCGTACAGAACATAGTAGATCCTCCAAAGTCATGACAAAGCTGTACAAGGGTCTCGTGCGACCATTGCTGGAATTTGGGATGCATGTTGCCATGCCCCTGAATAAGGGTGACCAACAGAAAATAGAGTCTGCTCAAAGGCGCACAACTAAAGCTGTTGATGGATGCAAGAACCTTGACTACCCATCTCACCTAAACAAACTACAGCTCCCAACACTTGTCTACAGACAACAGAGGGGTGATGTCATCATGGCTTACAAGCTACTGATGCCAATTCCTCTTCTCAGAAGCCTTTCCAACTTGACGAATCATCCAGGACAAGAGGGCATAGTAAGAAGCTGCTTTGGAAGAGAGCTCACAGCAGAACCACTTTTTTCCAATAGAGTGGTGGCCCCATGGAACAGTCTTCCCAATGCAGCTGTCACCGCTTCCTCTGTCGATGCATTCACGGTTGCCGTTGATAAGAATTGGTCCACTAAACCATGGAAAAGAATGGAACACCGCAGAACCAATGGCTCCTCATCATCACTGACCAGCAACCAGTGACTCTACAGAATTTTTTTTCCTTATTTTGCTGGACAATGCGATTTCAGGTAATTTAAGGTAAGAGAATTGAATGGAAACTCCAATCATATACTTCCTTTTTCTTACCAGCTTTCTGTCCTATCAGCAAAACTAACCCAAAAACCAAGTGAAGTTATATTATAGGGTAGAAATCAGATAAAAAAACACACAAACACACCATTTGATTCACTATTCAATGCTCTTCCCAAATACAGTAATTGCATATCTGGCTCCCCCCTTAATGGAGCCAGATATGACACTCTTCCTGAGCACCTAAGGAAAGATGGCATTTGGTATGTTGTATGATTCACTCGGATAAGAAGTGGCCTCCTATCCTTGCATCCAAGAGAAATCTAGATAGAAGGAACTTTGACCACAAACATTTTTGATTAATTGGTATTTATAAATGGATGAACACCAAGACTTATTCAGTTTGCCTTCAAATGGTAGGCCTACAGAGGTAGAAGAAGAGCCTCTGTAAGACAAGAAAAATATGATGGGTCTACCACTGTTACCACAGCTGCTTAAGTAGCAAAAGATTGTAATGGCCATACATAGGGGAGCATATGTCCCAGATAGAAAGTCATTGAAATGGTGGTATTGGCTTTTTAGTAAATTTCTAGGTGGCACTATAATTTAGCTAGGATAAAAGTGAAAACATCATTTGATGCCTTTTTTTATCTTCTTTCATAATTCAATAGTTGCTTATGGTGCTAATTACTCCTTGGGCCCTTAAAAAGGCTTCAAAGGTATTTCATTTTGTAGCCTTACAAAGCAATTTCCAACAGTAATTTAGTTATATAAAAGTTGGAAAAAAAATACCACTGGCTTGTAAATAAGTTGTTCAAGAATAACATATCCAAAACCTATTTATTTATAACAATTCAAATCTCATTTATTAGGCAACTCAAACATAACCCGTTTTCCTACCATTTCAAGCTTTTCAAGTGCCAACAACAAAAATAGAGCTGAATTTTGCGATTCGAAACTTTGCCGTCGAAAATTCAGGGTATATATTTCCACATTAGGGGGGTGGGGGTAAAGTTCATGGTTAATTTACAGTGGGCCATATAATCTAGCTAGGATGAAAGTGAAAACATCATTTGATGCTTTTTTATGCTCTTTTATATTTCATATAAAATACCTTTGGGGCCCCTTTAAGGGCTCAAGATGCAATTTGCAACAGAAGCAATTATTATATTGTGAAAGAGAACCTAACCTGACCTATAAATTCTTGATTTTCAATTCAAGCCGTTTTCCTATTGTTTCAAGTTTTTCAAATGCCGTCAACAAAATAGTGCTGAATTTTTCAATTTGAAACTTTGCTGTTGACAGTTCAGGGGGTAAAATTTTACTTTAGCTATTTTTGGCTATCTTGGAAAGGGGTTAGGTTAAGAAAATGAAACTTTCATGTATGAGTCTACAGGCTAAAGTATGGGTAAATATGTGCAGCTCATATTATTGACTTATGAATAAAGTGAACATACCTCTCAATGCCTTTTTTTATGCTCCTTACAAATATAATAATCACTTCTATTGCAAATTCAAATTTAGCCACCCCCACTCCCCTAATGTGCAAATATATACCCTGAATTGCAAGCAAATTAATAAGTTATTACCACAATTTAAGTTGTTAAAATGTGGTTAAAACATGTAAGTAGTTTATAAATAAGTTGTTCAAGAGTAATATATTCAAAAAATACTTATTTGCAACATTTCTAACCTTATTTATTATGCAACTTCCATATGAACCGTTTTCCTACTGTTTTAAGTTTTTTGAATGCCATCAACAAAAATAGCACTAGATTTTGCTATTCAAAACTTTGCTGTCAACAATTTATGGTATATTCCAATTCAGGGCGTATATTTGCACATAAGGGGGGTGGGGGTGGGTAAATTTGAATTTGCAATATTAGCAATTATTATATTTGTAAAGAGCATAAAAAAAGGCATTGAGTGGTATGTTCACTTACCTTACCTTAATTGCCATAATCCATTTGAGAGTTTTAAGGTCCTCTAGAGGGAGACTATATTAATATTATATTATTGACTAGTTCATATTATTGACTTTATTTGTAAGTTAATAGTATGAACTGCAAAAAAATTACCAAAGTATGTCACAGGAAGGTATTTTGAAGTACCTACCTCCACTTCTTCTCCCACTAGAGCAGGGATTCCCAAAGTGGTCCAGGTGGACCCCCAGGGGTGCACGAGAAGCTTGACAAGGGTCTACGTTGGTGTGACAAAAAATGGGGGTTCAAAATTAGTAATAGGGAGTCCACAAAATTCTATCTGGTTATGATAGTGAATCACTAAAATGTTGGCTTGACTTCACCTATTAATATAGGCAGATAATATTGTAAGAAGCTCAGCAACTGTTACTTGTAAAAACTTGCATATTTTATATTCATTATAACATGACAAGACGTGCAAAGCACTGTTGCTGCCATCACCGCTTTCCGCAATACCTGTTTAGATATGTAAAGGGACAAAATGCAAATTGTGGTGAAAGTACTTGCAATGTGGCATGAACTTGTTTTATTCTTCACAAATATAAATACGAATGCTAAGAATAAACGCTTTTCATTTGTTTCCGAATTATTGAAAAGAAAGCCATAGGGAATCGATGTTTGTGTTTGTCAGTCCTGGAAAAAGTTAAAAATCACTAAACCGTATGATATAATTTTATGCCTTTAATTTATTATTTAATAATGTTATTACATATAAATAAACAAAAATTAAAATCATCTGATTTATTTTTATAAAACTCTATTGTTGATCTTAGCCATTTATTGCTTTTAAGATAAAGAATCAGTTTGCTGAGAGTTATTTGTTTATTTCATTGTAATAATTAATTTATTAATTTCATTGATCCTTTTTTGTTCAAATAGCCATATCCTGTTAAGCAAGACCGCCATAAATTTATTAAAACAATTTTTTTTAATGTATAGGTAGGTAATTGATACAAAACATGGTTGAATCCAAGAAGAAATATCAACAATACGGTGTTGATTATTTAAAATTTGGTTTTCTACCATCAAAAGCAGACAGGCAGTTGCTAGTAAGCTTTTTATGCATATAAATTTTGAGCAATGACTCTATGAAACCATCAAAGCTTGAGGTAAATCAACATTTATTGTCCTGAGTGATTTTTTAAGGAAAAATCAATTCCATTCACAAACGTTATTTCAGTGGCAAAAAGATGGAGCTCCTGTCATGGTCAGGCCATATCGTGGGTTAATAAGCCATCTTAAACAAATTATACAAGAGGCGATTGCAATTCACTATGTCATCCAATAGTAACATCAAGCAGCAAAAAATTTGAGAGAGAAATTAAATCAATCACTTTAATTTGTTAACAGTGCAATTAGTAACACAAGAACCAGGGCATTTGATATAGAGTTATTTGCACAGTTGCGCAATAAAAAATATGACGAATTGTTACAGTTGCTCTGATATACTAAAGTACGCTGGTTATAAAAGGGTCCATTTTTAACAAGATTTTACTCACTTTTTGAATCAGTATTAGAGTTTCTGGAAAGTAAAGTCTAGATTTAAGAGAAAACCGGATCAATTCGAAAGCAAACATCGCATATATGACAGATTTGTTCAAAAAAAATTAATGACATTAACTCACAATTACAAGAGGACAGTTTCAATTTAAAAAATCAGAGGGTGTAATCTCTGCTTTTCTTGAAAAATTGAAATATATGAAGCAAAATATTAGTTGGCAAAAATTTTCCCAGTTTTTAAACTTGTCACAGGTGGAATGCCTTGATGAGGATATTCAGACATATTTTCGACATTTAATTGCCCTGCCGCATGACTTCAAAATCAGATTTGAAGATATTCTGACAATGGAAATACCACGATGGATCATAAATCTATTTGATGAAACGGAATTGGACAATGTTATATTACAAGAGGAGCTACTTGAGCTTAGCACTAATGAGGAGCTGAAGGTGAAATTTAAAAGAGGGTATCAAACATATTGGTTGCAGGCAGAAATACCCAAAAAATATCCTGGACTGTGGGTAATTGCAAGAAAATTTTTGATAGCATTTCTCTTGTCATATCTTGTTGAAAACAGTTTTAGTGTTGTTACAAACCTTTTTACAGAAAAAAAGGAGCAGATTGAATATCACAGAACAGGGAAATCCTACGGTTATTCCTAACCAAATTGAACCCTAATATTGATAATTTGCTGTCAATTCATCAAGCACATCCTTCCCATTAAAATATGACGATTTTGTGACTGGTATTGTAGAAATGTTGAAATTACTTTACATTATTAATTAAAAGTGTAATAATTACATATTTGAATAAATACAACACAAGAAAGTATATTTCTTATTATTTTTTCATTCCAATTATTTCTAAAAAAAAAAATAAGTGGGAATTTATTGGTTCCTTGTGCTGTGAGTAGATGTCCAAAAAATTAATCTGAATGGAAACAATTTTTGATTGGTCAATCTTACATTTTGACAACCACTCACTGCACAATCAGGTTATTAATCAACCAATCAATTCTCACTTTTTTCTCTCAAAAACTGTTAATTTGTGGTTGGAACTCAGCCAAAAAGTAAATTTCTATAGGTAGATCTGATCTTCACATTTTTGTTGAGTTTTGGAAATATGGTAGAAATGTAGCTGAAAGGGGTCCACCACAACCAGTAAAATTTTTAAAGTGGTCTAAGAGAAAAAAAAGTTTGGGAACCTCTGCTCTAGAGGGTCCTGAAATTTGCCTACATGATAGGTCTATACCTATTGAAATTTTGATAAAACAACATTTTACCATAATTTTCAGTTATCAGTTTCTTTTTCTCTGGCTTTAGTTCTGAAAATGCAATTCCTGTTGTTTGAGTAGGCTAGAATTTTAAGGCATATCAGTTTTTTTTTCAAAATTTAGGAAATGTATTTACATATCTTTAAAACCTTGTAAATTGGGATTGAGCAAAGTTAGAAAGCTGAAAACAATTTTGTTGCACTTTATTTAAGCAGACAATCTATATTCCAAAGTTTCACTTTTATAACACAAATATTTTTAAAGGTCATCAAAGGTGAGGACCATCTAGAGGGAGAAGGAGTGGATGTAGGTACTTCAAAATACCTTCCTAGGACATACTTTAGCCTGTAGACCCATCCCTGAAAGTTTCATTTTCCTAACATAACCCCTTTCCAAAATAGCAAAAAGTAGCTAAAGTAGAATTTTACCATTCATGGTATATATTTGCACATTAAGGGGGGGTAAAGTTATGGTAAATTTGCAGTAGGCCACATAATTTAGCTAAGATGAAAGTGAAAACATCATTCACAGCTATACAGTAATGAATGCTTAGCATGGTTTTCAATGCATTGCCAATATTTAAACTGTTGTTTTTGGGGGTTTAGAGGGAGAAAGATACCTAGGTTAGGTTACATATTTAATATATGCTATGCTCTACCCCTCCCCCCCTAATGTGCAAATATATAGACCAAATTTGTCTCTAAACTATTATATATTCATCCTATTTAATTTGGTAAATTTTTACCAAATCATATTACTGACTTACAAATAAAGTGAATATACCACTTTTTAGGAAAATATGCAACACCAGACTTAATAGTGAAGCACACTATGACAATTGTTTTGCTTATCTTATCCATTATGTTATGAAAGTAAAAAATAGGGATTACAATTTTGAAAGTTTTGCCTGCATAAGCTCTCTTGATTGGCTAGAAATGACAATTTGAAACTAAATTTGTAGTTTTAGCTAAGCACCAAATTTTACTTGTCAACAGTTGTTGCCTAGACATTGGATTCTGGCTAGACATGTCTAGCCAGAATCCAATGTCTAGGCAACAACCATTCACAAGTAAAATTCAGCACTTAGCTAGACACGCTAGACAAGGCGCATGGCTAGACATTGAGTACTAGCCTATAGAACTCAATGTCTAGGATTTTTTATTACAGCCAATCAGAATGTGTCAAGATCCACTATTTTCATCATTTTTGTTTACATTTGTAAACTGAAATTAAATTTTTGTTTTCTCATTAATTGTTTTTTTCATTTTAGGCAAATATACAACACCAGACATAATAATGAAGCACACTAAGGTAATTGTTTTGCTTATCTCATCCATTAGTTTGTGACAGTAAAAATATGGATTATAATATTTGAAAGTTTTGCCCGCATAAGCTCTGTTGATTGGCTAGAAATGACAATTTGAAACTAAATTTGTAGTTTTGGCTAAGCACCGAATTTTACATGTGAACGGTTGTTGCCTAGACATGCTTGTGAACTCCACTTAAGCTAACCCCTTTCCAAGTTAGCCAAAAGTAGCTAAAGTAGAATTATACCAATTTAAATCCTATTTTTCCATCTTAGGCTAGCCTAGCTTATAAGTTAATTGTAGCCTAGCCTATATGTCACCATCAAACAATTTACTGTTTAATGTCCACTATTTCAAATTTTAAATCTTGCGATTTAACAAACACAGCGTTTTCAGCTCTTTCGGTCAATAATGTCCTTTCCCGGCCAAACTGTGTCTTTCTATACAGGTGTTTTGTCAATACTTAATTTTTAAGTTATAAATAACAACGTACATAAATCTTTTCTAAAGTACTTTATGCACAAGCTCAAGAACTTCTGCACATAAGTGTGCATACTTTTTTATTTTGTATCAAACCACTCATATATTTTTATTTTTAACTTCTTAAAAGTGGTAAGAAATGGTCCCCGAAGCCGCGCCGACATGACAGCGGCGAATGTGTGATTTATTATTGACCGAAAATTTTGCGGCGGCGCGCAACGGCCCGCTGATTTTTCTGATTAAAAATAAAAAATTCAATTTCACCAAGCACGTTCAACCTTAACTTGATTTTAGTAAGGATTTTTAAATGGTTGGCTAAAAACATACAAGAACAATATGCAAGAATTTGTTGGGCCGTGCGGAAAGTGTTTATGTTCACCTTCGATCAGACCAAGTAGAATTCCCATTTTTAGCTACTAGACCCAGGGAAACCTATGTTGTGTTTATGTTTAGCATTGCATTGTTCCTATAAAATCCCGTGTTTAGTCATTTTCTTCTTGTTAATGATTTGGGCTATTGTGTGTATAACTTTCAAAGTTTGAAGTTCAAAAATCTTCTGTTCATCAAATACATACGAAAAGGAAGTGAAAAAACAAATAATAACAGCAAAAAAACACTGTATACAAGTCAGATACCATGGCTTAACAACACCAAAAATTTAAAGTTAACGGTTACAAGAAGGTTAATTCAGAGATGACACTATGAACAAGTTTTTTGTTGTTATGGATACAAGTGCGTTTGTTCACTCTTCTTGGAGCCAGCATTGATCTTTTTGCAGTCACTATTAGTCCTGTCATGCTAAAAAGCTTTTCAGCTGGTGTACTTGTGGCTGGTACGGCCAGAACTTGACGAGCATAAGATGCCACTCGCAGGATCTGATGTTTGTATTTTTACAGAAGGTTAATGTCTGGTTTTCATTTACAAATAAATTCAACCGGTTGGCTTCAACAGCCAACGAGAAATAAAGATCAACCTGACGCCGGATTATCAAGTTGATCTCTTCATGTTCTGCAAGTGAATGAGCATCCTGACCGTTCATCTGTTGGAGTATTTTTTTATGGACAGTTTCTCAGTGCCAGCAGATGAATAGAACCTTTTCGCAATTGGTTCTGATGGTGCCTCATTATCGCTCGGAATTTCCACATCACTCAAGTTTTCATTTTCTGTCTCTTGTGCAATAGCGGGGCTAGAACCAGCAGCACCCACATTTTTCCCATCACCAATCTCTTCAACAAATTCTTTGAGTTCATTTTCTGTAACAATTTTTTTATCATGTTAAAGAGTAAATCTTTGAGACGATTCAAGGAGGTACTCATCAATTTTTTTTAAGTCTAAAGGTCTCAAAATCTAATAGCCCTGCTGACACCATCAAATCGTCTTGAGGAAAACGCTTATCAAACTTAGTCCTCAAGTTTTGCTTGAGCTCTGCTATTGGACTGCTTTGTCTTTAGAAAAAGCAGCACGCGCTCATGACACCCACAATCTCTACCAAGTTCTTAAGGATCGACTGGTAAGAAAGCTGCTGTTTCTGAAGTTGTCAGAGACAGAGCAGGAAAATCCATTAGCTGTCAAAAGGAACGTTTGATCAGATGGAAAGATCACTTCCAAACACTACTTAACGAATCCCAGTCAGTCATTCCTGGTTGTTTCTCCCCCTGTGTTAAAAAAGAAACTTACAGTATCGAGCTGGTCGACCCAACAAGAGTGGAAATACTCAAAGCGATTAAGGCCCTGAAGAACAAAAAGCCCCAGGCCAAGAGGGTCTCCCCATGGGAATATACAAATAGTGCCCTAAGATCACAGCGGAGCAGCTCCATGGTATCCTTGAGGAAGTATGGAGGACCAACGCTTTTCCAAAGGATTAGAAGACATCAGTTATTCTCCCTTTTTACAAGAAAGCTGATAAAACTGAGTGCAAAAATTACCAGGGGGACAGTTAAATTGACATTGCAGTAAAAAATTTTGGCATTATCCTCCTTAGTCGCTTCAAGGGGGCAAGGGAGAAAAGAACTCGTGAAAATCAAGCCAATTTCCGTCCTGGTAAAGGTTGCACTGACAATATTTTTGCAATCCACATGTTTATCCAACAGTTTGAAAGGTATAATTTGCCCCTGATTCTGATATTTCTGGACTTCGTTTCCGCCTTCGATTCGATCACTCACCAAAAACTTTGGAAAATTCTTGAAAGTAATGGAATGCGCCTAAAATTTGTCGATTGCTTAAAGCATACTACAAGGGTTCTGTGAGTCGAGTTCGAGTTTACGGAGAAGAGACTGAGGAACTTCCAGTTGAGTTTCGAGTAAAACAAGGCTGCGTCCTGTCTCCGACTCTGTTTAACTCTAGGTACTGGAATAACATTCGTTCTTAAGAAATTGGGAAAAAAGTCAAACTTCAGCGTAAAGAGCGATGTTTTGAAGATGGATCAACCCCCCTCACATACGGAATTATTACTGTTCGTTTTAAGTTTTACTGTTGCCCCTTAATTTCAGCTGAAAACGCTCACTTTTCTAAATTTATTACCGTGTTTTAAAGTTCAAATTATCATGACATTCTTAAATTGATAGTGTTTGAAAACATTATGCAGTGAATTTCTTTCTATATTTCATACCTAATATTTTGGGTGTTTTTTTGTTTTTTCATCGTGTTCAGTAATGTTTAAAAAAACAGAAAAAAATCTTATAGAGCTAAAACACTAACAGTAGACAAAGAAAAATGTTGATTTTTTAATTTTCTTTTTGAAAGTATTTTTTTTATCAGATGTTGGTTCACAGTCTATAGGGCCAGGACTAAGGTGGTCTAATGGATAAATACTGCTAATCTATTATCAAAGCAAGAAACCAGCGCGTAATCTACCTATCTAAAACCATACTTTTCTTCCCTGAAAACCTTGTCAACAGGATTTATTTGCCCCATAAGTATTATCTCATACATATCCTCTTAAGACTTTATCTACAACATTGCACAATTATAGTAGTAGCCACAAAATTCTCTTTCCATAATCTAGAATATAAAAGTGTCAATGCTAACGACGATTTGATAGAATGTGGTCTACTGCTGCTGCAAAATCTTTTACTGCAACGGCAGAAAGACTAATTGCTATTTCTTCATCACCGGTACGATACTTCCCAGTTTTGACCAGAATCGCAAAGAGCCCAGCTTTAACAGCACCTTCTACATCATCACGAACATCCTGGGAGAAAATTTTTATAAGAGGAACAAAACTATCAATGGTCATCAATGGGAAACCAAGAGTGATAAGGGTGACAACACTGCAAAATATGCTTGGAAAATGTATTGATGCAAGAGGACGCAGCCTGAGAGATTCATTTTTTCTATCAGGACTGGTCATAAAAAAATAACTTAAGCACTGAATAAATCACTGATAAACTTAAAATCCCTGAAAGCACAAAAACAAAAAAGTACAGCACTTATTTAAAGTAAATAAATTCAGGATAATTTTTTCTATTAATTGTCTGGTAGATTCAAAATACTGGACTTGCTCTCAGTTTTGAAACTTCATAAGAATATTTCATTAAAGTTGGTACTAGAAAAATAATTACAAAAATATTTTGACCATCAAATGGTAGAATATTTTTTAAAGCCAATTATAAAGGTCGTACTAAGATGTACTTAGGCGCACTTTATATCAGAGGCAATGCTCTAGCGTATTAAGATAAGATAGTTTTTTTTTTAAGATAAGATAATTTTATTTGACAAAAAAAATGCAGAAGATTTTTGCTGCACCTGCTAAGGAAACTCCTAAGGGCTCGTTGGCAGCAAGTGGGAATCTTCTATTCTAGGTCATAAGGCTTCAACGTATCATTATTTTCCCAGAGGCACTTCATATGGAAGTGGCGGTCGTATAAACTTCAAAGGGGGCTCTTTCAATTGAAAATTGGAAGTTCTAGAGCCCTTTTAAAATTCAAAAGTGATCAGAAACCAGCCTTACTCCCAAGCCCTTTTTCTCCAAATACACCCAAAGAATTTTTTGAGATCCCCAGGTTGTTCAAATTAATCCAAACATCAAATAACTATGCCTCCAGGGCGGACTTGAACCCCCACAGCCCCCCGAGACAAGGGCTGTAAGTTCTGCAGGTTGCCCATTGTTTAACATATAAGATTTTTACTGGGAAAAGGATCACTGTTTGATCGTGAGGTTAAAGATGAAACTTTGAAGAAATATTGATAGGGATACCAAAAACAATCAAAACACACTATGTTGCATGATAGCTGCCATAAGAGCGCTTCAACAATAAATAAGGAATGGCTGAGGGTATTAAGTCAAAACTTTCAGGGCATGGTGAGGGGTGTTGAAAAGAATTGGTGGGCAGCCAGCCTCCCTCCCATACCCTTTTTAGCTGCTTTCTCCCCAAATACATCTGATCAAAATTTGAAATAGCCATCTTATTCTAAATAATCCAAAGGGTAAATAACTGTGCCTCCGGATGTGACATAACCCCCCACAGCCCCTTGGGCAAGTGTTGCCAGTTACATAAGTTGCCGTATGTTCAACCACAAGGTTATTTATTGGGAAAAGGGGGCATGTTTGATCCTGACTCTCCAACAACGCTAAAACTTCTAGAATAATAAGGCAAAACTTTTAGAAAATGTTGAGGGGATGTAAAACAAAATCAAAACACACTATATGCAGGATGGTGTCATAAAAGCGAACATGCAATATGAAAAGAGCAGCTCAAGGTATTAAAATTGAAACATTCAAGGTATGTTGAAGGGGTTGTTGAAGAAGGATCGGAGAGCAGCCAGCCCCCCCCCCCTTCGCCCTTTTATACACCTCACTCAACATTGATAAAAAAAATTGAAAATATTTTATTCAAAATAGTTAAAAGGTCTAACAATTATTCCTCTGGAGATACCATACCCCCCATTGCACCTGGGTCAAGAAATGTAAATTATACAAATTGTCAATTTCGTGCATGACCTATCATTGGGAAAGTAGAAGAATATTCGATCCTAGGTCTGTCCAAAAAGGCTAAGGGTAACAAGTTGAAATTTCGGGGAATGTTTAAGAACAGGTACGGACATTAACCTGAAACTTTCACAGCCACTACTACTGCAACTGCAGCTACTCGTGACTGCAACTGCAATTGCTTGTAACTGCAACTACTTTTACTTGCAATTACTATCAGGAAATTATGAGGGGGACATTGAACAAAATAAAAAAAATAAAAAAGCAAAATTTCTGACCACTTTCAAAAATGTTGAGGAAGATTTGAAAAAAAATTCAAAACACACTATTTGCAAACTGGTTGTCAAAAAGGCATATCAGCAATATCTCAGGGACAGCTTAAGGTATTAAGCTAAAACTTTCAAGGCATGTTCAAAAGCAATTGGTGGGCAGCAAGCTCTTCCCCCACTTGCAATAGCAGATGCTCCTTCTCCAACATTTATCGAAATTTTCCAGAATAATGTTCGTTCAAAAGGTCTAATAACCATGCCTCCGGGGATACGACAGCCTGCAAGTTAAGGGTTGTAAATTACATATTTTGCCCACTGTTTACGAACAGAACATGCCATTGCAAAAAGGGGTATTTTTGATTAGAGAATGTTAGGGGGGATGTTGAACCAAATCAAAAGACACCAGATGTGTCCATATTAGCAATAGGGGGAACTTATAATATAATAGGAACGGCTAAAGGTATTAGCTTGAAACTTTCAGGGTCACTACTACTAGGCTACTAATTTTGGCGCCCAAATATTTAAGGTTAACTACAAACAGGGATCATCAAAGTAATTTTACTGCTCAGAAAAATCGCTAAAGTAATGCAGATGGCATAATAGTGTCTCCTTGCACACAGGGTAATAGTGAGATCATTACTCGCTGAAATCATTAGGCTACACTAAGAAAATAGAAGTTAATTGTGTATACAGAAGAAAATAGGGGATAAATCTTTGATGATGCCCTCCCCCCTCAGAATAGAAATTTTAAGCCTTTAAAGCTTAATGTTTATTTTTGATAGAAAGCATAGATGGCTGCTCAGTCTTGTTTTCAAAGAGTAACCGGAAATAGGAAGTTACTATCCTGACTTCGATATATTTGTGTTCCAAATAAGCAAGTTGCTACCCCAAGTTTAGAATCAAAGGAACATCGACTCAGGTGTCAAAGGTCTAATTTTTGCGAGAACCATATTTTATATATATAGTTAGGAAAATACAGATTGACATACATCACCAATCATAACTACTTCCTCGGGATTGACATTCAAATCTTCAAAAGCAGAAAGGAAAAATGATTTTTCAGGTTTTCCAACTGTTATGGCAGTTGTATTGGTAGCATACTCTAGTGCTGCCACAAAAGGTCCTGGGCCAAGGGCCAATCCATCTGGTCGTTTGTAATATCGGCCTTTATGAATCGCAATAATTGTGGCACCATCTAGAACAGCTCTACAAAATTAAAATACTTTTCTATATATATGATAAAGCAAAAGAACCTAGTTAGAAGACAAATTCCAATATTTACTGAAATATATTACTCAACTGAGACACTTCATATAGATTCTGAATATACTTTGAATATACATCCCTATGTTATATCTATCTTCTTCAGCAGTTAGGACGTTAGCCGAACTTAAAATGCAATTTTCTACTGCGTCAAGTATTGTGTTAAGGCTTCGGAATTTAGATTTTTCAGCGACATAATAAAAGTGAATCTATTCTAAAAAAAACAACAAAAAAAAACAAGAAGCAAATACTTAGAATATTCAAACAAGGTGTTTATTTATTTTACAATCTTCGATACGAGGTAAAATTTTCAGTGGTATATGAGTAAAAAAGTTTACTTCAAGAATTCGTCACATTTCCCTGTACTTTAATAATTTATTTGTGTTCCCAGTTCAGATATCATATGAATTGCAGGTTTTGGAATCAAAGTGGGAGATTTACGACCTTTCTTGTGTATTGGATAAGCACAGCCTTGAATAAGGCGAATAAGGAGCTTTGAATAAACACAGCCAGTCTGTCTTGGAAACGCATTTAGGCGCAAGCCCTTGATGATTATAAGGAATCAAAGGGCCTTGATTCCAGCCCTTTGATGAGGATCGGAGACAAAGCGAATTCTGGTCTTTCCAGGACTGAACTTAACGTCAACAATTGTCGACACTCTATGCGCCATCAATGGCTCTGGAGGATATGTTTGTTTTTTTCCTCCTCCAGGACTAAGAAAAAAGCTGCAGCCATGTAGAACACCTCCCACTGTCTTATATGGTTTTATCTCTCTCGAAAAAAAAAAAATCTAGCTCGCATAGGCTCCCAGTCAGTTCCATTCTTTGACAAAATATTGCTGACTTGAGTCTAAAGCTGTACTTTTTGTGGGTTCCGTAAAAAAAAAAAATCATTCAAAATATATCTTTGCTTCTTTACGTTTACTACTGTTGTATCTCCATATAATCTTTACTTATGATAGAGTATTAGCGGTATTGTTGTAGAATAAAAAAAAATATATATTTCTAGAATGAATAAATAATAATTTATTGAAGCCGCCAGCAAGTCCAGGTGAGGGAGGAAGGAAACTAAATCGGCATGAAAATGAATGCTGAGGAAACGAAATACATGGCTACCACATACTTGCTCTTGATCGTCATATGTAAAGAGCAATATATAGAGCAACTCGCCCATTCTAAACACCTTGGAATCATAATTGACAAAACGGTGTCGAACACAAATGAGTTACTCACAAGAATTAGTCAAACCAATGGAGCCTTCAGTAGACTAAGGGAAGTTTGGTGGTCGTAAAGCTACTTTCTACGGCTGAAACTGCGACTTCTCAATAGCAATATTATACCAGTTATACTTTGAGCAGCGGAAACCTGGCACCTTGGCCAAGAACAAGAGAGAAGAATGCTCGCTTTCAAAAGCTCATATCTAAAAAGAATTTTCAACATCCATTGGCAACAGAGGATAAGTAACCAATTCATCCACGAAATGATAGACCAGCCTCTTGTGACAGACGTCGTAGGAGATTCCAGATGGAGATACCTTGGCCACGTATAGATAATCTCCGGCTACCCAATGTAGCGTTCCAGTGACAATCAACGGGTTGACGCTGCAGAAGCAGACCCTGTAATGCCCTGCAACGAACGTACTAGATAGATCTAAGTAGCCCGCAAACATCAATCTAACCTCTACGAGAGGATATACGTACTGGCAACAGCAAAAAATCAGGAAGATCGGCGGCTCTTGATGCCCTGGATTCCTCAGGAGGCACAGACACATCTAAGGTCTAAGGATAAGGCATCGAACCGACTTCAAAACCTTCTTTTTACTTCGGTGCTTTTTTTTAGTTTCTCCCCTCCGTGTAAGTGTCTTCTTTTTAATTTAACTTAGCATACATTTTTGCATATATTAGCGCAACACATTAGTATATATTGTTTAATATAATTTACAATTTAGATTTTTAATGGATCACTAAATTAATTAAACTTAGTATAAATTACACTCGGTCAAACCTAGTCGTATCTTATGTAACTATGATAATAATTTATTCAAGCCCACTGGAAAAAATAATTAACCAACTAGAAGCAGAAGAAAAAAGAAAAGAAAACACTATATATATATATATATATATATATATATATATATATATATATATATATATATATATATATATATATATATATATATATATATATATATATATATATGACACTTGAATGAGAATAAAAAAAAAATCATCATTCGTTTATAAAATGTGTACGAATGTTCTCTGCTAGGTTTCCAAATGCTTTCTTTCACCACGGACTTCGCCTGCGTTATTGCAGCTTCCATAAGATCAAGGACATCAAGTCAAACCAAATGATTTGTATTTCTTTTTCACGAAGCGAAAGGGAATTAAGATATTTACAAAAACTGATCTGAATTTCTGTTTCTTTCATCCACGACCATAGAGGGAAGATGTAAACCACATATGGTAATGGGACTGCTGTATGTAATTGATCTTGTTTTTAATCTTTTTCCATAAAATAAGCTTTCAAAAAAAAGTAAAGAGGTCTGTTAAATCAAAAATTAGCAGAAATAAAGTCAAACAATCTTCCAAGTGAAAAATACCATAAGTCACAATCAATAAATAAATGAAACCCAAAACAAACAGAAATTACAACAAGTAACTCAAAACGAGCAAAATTAACATGAGTAGGGCTGATAACCCCCATGCCTTCTCAAGACCGGAACATAATTTGCTCTTTACTAAGAAAACCAACAACAAATGAACGCAGATTGTCAGTTTAATAAAAATGTACTGATATTCATTCCTTAAAATCTCAATAATTTTTGAGTTATTAAAGTTAAAAGTGAAAATATCTATAAATTTATTTTGTTTTCAGTAAAGTGCGAATTATGTTCTGGTCTTGAAGAGATATGGGCGTTTTCAGCCCTGCTTATGTTAATTTCTGCTCTTTTGAGTTTGAGTCGGTTATTTATTGTAATTTCTGTTCGTTTTGGGTTTTATTTATTTATTCATGGTGATTTGTGTTAGTGTTACGCTTGGAAGATTATTTGACTTTATTTCGGTTCATTTTTGGCTTAATGGAGCTCTTTCCTTTTCTATGAAAAACTTGTTTTGTGGGAAAATTGTTTAAATTAATATCTGTTTATTTTTATTGACATAGGGCTAGTCTTTTTAATGGAAAAAAAATGTTTTATATCTTTTCGCTCTTTCTTCTGTTAGAATTCATAGTTTGGCATGCTATTTGTATGCTCGAGATGATTTTTAAGAAAATTTAACAGCATACACTCTTTTGAAAATCTTGACAAAGATAGTGTTATTTAATTTATGTTTTATACCTCCTCAAGTGGACCTGAAAAAAAAAAAACTTAATAAAAACTTAATTAAAAAAAAAATATTCCAAAATTTTTTATCTATACTCTTTGACGACCTGGATATATTTGCACTTATTTGATTTTGTTAAATTGTAAGAGCACAAGTAGAAATAGTAACAACCATGAAAGTTTCGACTTAATACCCTCAGTCATTCTTGAGATGTTGCTGAGGTGTCTTATTAGCAACCAGTATACACAAAGTGCCTTTTGATTTAGTTTTAAAACATAATAGGCAAGTTGCCGAACTGTGGGCGTTTGACAAACCCAATATCCCTAGAGACATAGTTACTGGACCTTTCAACTATGCTGAACAATATAACTGTCTCAAAAGTTTGATTGGATGTGTTTGAAAAATTAATGGGCTTGGTCTCCAATCACTTTCGACTCTTAAGAAAGGTACCAGAGCTTTTAAAAATCTACATGCTCATAGTTTGTTTTGATTTAGTTCAACATCCGCCTAAATAATAATTGAAAGCTCCATCTAAATACCCTTAGCATGCGCAGTAGCAATTGTCATAGTAGAAGTAATAGCATTAGTAGCAATATGTGCTTAGCACCTTTGGTTTCTTTAACACCCCCTTCAACACACGTTGGAAGTTTCAACTTAATGCCATCGACCGTCCCTGAAACATTGCTGATACGTCCTCTTAACAGCTTAGTAGTAGTTGTAGTAGAAGGACCAGTACTAGCAGGAATAATGTTGCATTAGAAGTAGTAGTAACAGCAGTAGCAGAAGTATTAATAGCAGTTGTAGCAGGGAAATGTTGCCTTTTGGTCAATTGAACATCACCCTAATGACGCCCCAGAAGTTTCATCTTAGAACAGTAAGCTGATCCAAAAAATATTGCTGATACACCTGTTTCAGCAATCTGTTTGCATAAAGTATGTTTTGATCTACTTCAACTTTTCCCTCAATGTTTCCTCAGATGTTCATTTCAATATACTCAGCCTTGATAGTACAGAAGCTGTAGTTTTAGTGGTACTAGTAGTAGTTGTTGTAGTAGTAACAGCAGTAGTAGCGTTCAAATATTGCCTGGAAGTTCCAAATTAATGTATTCAGTTGTTTCTGAGTTATGCCTTTTTGACAACCAGTATGTGCATAACGTGTTCTGATTTAGTTTAACACTCCCCTGAACAACCCTTACGCCCTTATAGCCCTAACTTAAGGCCCTTGCGCTGAGGGCTGTGGGCCGTTGACATCCCCAAAGGCATAATTACTGGACTTTCAACAATTCAGAACAAAATAGCTGTCTTAAAACTTTGATTAGATGTGTTTTGGCAAATGATGGGGATGGGGGGCTGGTTACCATCTAGTCACTTTTGACTCTTAAAAAGACACTAGAACTTCCAATTTACAATCAAATGAACCCCATCCGAAGTTTACACGACCACTCATCCCATAAAAACCTTATGTGCCCCGGAACATAACTTACAACCCTTGCCCCTGGGCTCTGTGGGGTTGTGTCAACCCTGGAGGCATTGTTATTTGTTCTTTGGACTATTTAGAACAAAATGCCTATCTCAAAATGTCGATCCGATGTGTTTCGAGGAAAAAGGGTGCAGTGGGCGGGGGAGGGTGTGGTAGTTGCGCTCTATAAATTTTGACTCTTAAAAGGGAACTAAAACTCTCTATTTCCAATCAAATGACCTTTCTCTAAACTTTATATGACCAGTCCTTTCATATAAACCTCATATGTTCACGGAGCACCACTTACAGCCCTTGCCCCCATGCTCTGTAGGGTTGTTTCAACCACAAAGGCCGTGTTATATGATCTCCAGACTATTTTGAACAAAATGGCTGTCCCAAAATTCCTATCTGATGCGTTTGGGGAAAAGAGGACGTGGAGACATGGGCGCCCATATGGGGAGGCAGGGGGGGCTCCAGCCCCCCCCCCCTGGCTGAATGACGCAGTCTTATGTTTTATATTTTTGTTTTGAGATTTCTGTTATACAGCACTGGAAGTGCCAATTAGACCAGCTAAGCTCCCCCTAAATTTTAGTTTATGGGCGCCAATGCGGGGAGAGGTGGTTGTTTCCCTCCGATGACTCAAAAGGAGCACTAGAAATTCTTATTTCCAATTGAATGAGCCCCCTCCAAAGTTTATACAACCACCCCTTCAATGAAAACCTTAAATGTTAATAATGGGCAACTAGCATAACTTATAGCCTTTGCCCTTATAACCTCAAAGACATAGTTTCTCGATCTTTCAATATGCTGAACAAAATGGCAAATTTTGAATCTCAAAATTTTGATTGGACATATTTGGGGAAATGATGGGCTTTGGGGGCTGGTTGCCCTCCAACCACATATAACTCTTAAAAAGGGCACTGGAGCTTTCAATTTCCAATTGTGCCAATATTGCCTTTTCGAAGTTTCTATGACAACTCCTTCTATACAAAGTGCCCTGGTCAGAAAAAAAATAATGCATTGTGCCAATATCACTCTTTATTCAGGCTATGATTTAGCCTGTACACGCGAGTTGTAACTCTATTTTAGCGCTGTAAGGCTTACATACACTTTACGTAAGTAATGCGCAACTTAATCTGCAATGAGTGTTCGTTTCCTTCACATCAGAGCCATCTTTTAAATATAAGCACCTTAATATGGGGTCTGGGAAAATCTTGTTTTATCTCAATGGAAACTGTGAGGACTGTAAATTATACATTAGAAACTCACTGTTGCATACATTCACTCAAAGCCCAAGATAATAATATCCACCAATCAAATGGTTAGCATAATTAGCATTCATTGAATCCATTTGGCTCATTCTCAGCCCCTCAAGCTCTGCTCTGGGCAGGGAAAATATTTATTTCTCACTGGATTTCAACTATGGGTCTATTTTTTTCATGGTATCTGATGCATAATGTTATAATAAATACAAACTTTCTAATCTACTGAGCTCGATAGCTCGAATATTATTTTTAAAATATTTGTTCGCACTAACATCTGAGTGCCTTCTTATTCAACGTATGGTCAAATATAAGCAACTACCAGTTTTGCTCGACTCCCTAAGCTATTATATGTGCATAGATAAATGAGAAAAACAGTTTTTAACAAATGTCCTAGCTCCACTATAGTCACATCAGTGCACAAAATGACATTTGAACCCAACTTCAGCACCAATGATGTATTCTATATGCGACTTGGTGAGTTGAGCCATGTCGACCAAAATCAGTTTTTGAGTTGACCAAGTCATTTTCATTTCAACAAAACATTATTACCAATTAACACAATTTAAAGTGCTTTATTTTATTACCTTTACACCTCAATCAGCCAAGAAAACCACACCCCTCCCTTAGCAAAATACACAAAGAGGTCTAGTAGTATGAAATCCTTGTTAGCGACAAGGAATATATTTAATCTTATAATCTTGACAAATATTTAGAAATAATCTCTGGAATTTTGTGTGAAGATAATGCAGCTCTTGATAGGCTTGATAGCAAACAAAAAGACTGCATACTTAATTCGCATGGAGTACCGTTTATTTCAAAATCATTCAGATAACTTTAGCACGAGCGATGTGTGAAAACGAAGCTTAACAGACCTGAATGCAGTATTCAAGACCTCGTAGGTAAACATTGACGGTGCTAGTCCGATAACTACACAATTCGGTTGTCCTTCCTTAGTAGGTATGCCGTTAAAATCTTCGAGAGCTTCATTTTCCAGAAGTAAAATTGGATTAGTTTTCTTCTTCTCAACAAGTTGTCTGGCAGCGGTAAGAGAAGTAAAAATTTCATTTCCTTCTATAGCAAACTCTAGTTTCCTAAGGCGATTGAGAAGAAAACCTTTAGACTCCTTCGTTGTGTTAGTGACAAACCTGACTTCAAAACCAGCAGCTCGCAGCCTGCAATTTAGAGTTTATCATCATCAACATTATTTGTAATTAATATTCATTTTAGGGAATACAAATAAATGTTCAGTCATCGTTCTGTTAGATGCGTTGCTAGCCAAGATATTTGGAAGAAGGGGCGAATAGATTATGCTACTACTACTACTACTACTACTACTAACAAATCACCACAGCACCCAGCCGCCTGTAGCCTACACAGCTACGCGCGCTCCTCTTCCATCCCAATCTATTCAAAGCCTCCCTCTATACACCCTCCCAGGAAGTTCCCATTCCTTTTAAATTTTTCTTCATGACATCATCCTACCCCAGATGAGGACGACCTGCTTTCCATTTACTCCTAGACGATCGGCCAATTCGGTCGGCAATCTGTCATCCTTCATTCGCAGAACGTACCCTAGGCCTCTCAACCTTTCTTTCATTATAACCCTCAAAAGCAGGATTGAACAACATTTTTCGTACAGCTTACTGTTTGACATACAGTCAGTCAGCCGGGTACCTAGAACAATACGTAAGCAATTTCTCTGGAAAACATCTAGCAAATCTATATCCGATTTTCGGATCGTCCATGCTTCACAGCCGTGTTTGACCACTATCATCCCAGTAGCTTCCAATATTCTAACCTTGGTCTGCACACTTATCTTCCCATTCTTCCAAACTTTTTTTTTAACGGTAAAAAAAGCACCATGAGCCTTGGCAATTCTACTTTTGACATCTTCACTGCTCCCACCGTCTTTACTAATAATACTACAAAGGTAAGTGAAGCTGCCCATCTGATCAATCTTTTCGTTACCAAACGTCACCTTCTCATCTTCACTTATTCCTAGCTTTAGTGACTTAGTCTTCTTGACATTAATTTTCGAACCTATTCTAGCACCCTGAACTCGCAAAACCTCTAAAATCTCGTTAAGTTTGCTCACACTTTAATCTAGGATGCTTAAATCATCAGCATAATCTAAGTCAAGGGGAGTTTTTCCCCTCCATTGATTTCGTTGTCTCCCATTGCCTTTCCTGTGCTCCTTGAGACAAAGTCCATCAAAATGATCCAAATAAAGGGGGATAGAACACAACCCTGCTTAACTCCTGACTTAATACAAAACCAGCTGCTAACCTCATTTCCTACCTTAGTGTTATTCTCGTACATAGCACTAATCACTTTAATGTATTTGTCTGGTATACTTACTTACTTGTACTTGTTGCGGGACCAGATGCGGATGCCTCACCCGGCATCTAGAAGACTACGTATGATAGACTCCCATTTGTCGCGATCTTGTGCCAGTTCTTCAGCAAACCGGAGCCAGCAGCTCTCCCACTTTCTGCCAAACTTTCGAAATCCGCCAACGTAGTCGAGATCGTTTTTGGCAGTTGTCCACCAATTCTTAAATTGACCGCCAGGTCACCTGCACCAATCTGGCACCGGGGCAGCTAGAAGCACTTGCTTTATGATGCGGTCAATGGGTCTTCTAAGGACATGACCAATCCAACGCAGTTTTCTCTGTTTAACAATCATGGTGGCGGGATCGATGCTACAGCAGCGGTGGTGCACATCAACATTTGAGATTCTGTCAGAGTATCGAATCTCAGGATTTTTTGTAGACAGCGGTGGTCAAAGACTTCCAAATCATGGAGATGAAGCGCCTTCAGCGGCCAAGTTTCGACTGCATAGAAGAGAATAGATCTAACAGCCACTTTATAGACATAAATTGTTGTCTTCATGCTGATCTCCCGCCGGATCCACAAATGGCGGCAGAGCTGTGAGATGATGGCTTGGGCTTTGTTGATTCTGATCTGTACGTCAAGGTCACAGCCTCCACGAGGGTCTATTATTGAGCCAAGATAGGTGAAGCTGTCGATTTTTTCAAATTCTTGTCCGTAAAGCACAAGCTCATAATCCGACTGTATGTTTAGGTCCATGACTTTTGGCCGTGTTGATTTTCATACCCAGTAGCTGAGAGAAATGTGCTATTTCAGTTAACATTGCTTGGGCAGTTGCTGGATCAGCAGCAAGAGTGTCGATGTCATCCGCGTAGTCCTGGTTACACTACCATACAAGGATAAGACCTTTACTAAAGCTCTTCTATCAATAGAATAAAACACGTATTCATAATCTATAAAACTGAGGACCAAAGGTGTTTGACAACTCAGGCACTTCTCAATTATTAACCTAAGAGTGAAAATTTGGTCGACACAAACACATCCTCTACCGTTTTTAAAACCGCACTGTTCTTCTCTTAAGACTTTGTCTACAGCATCTAAAAAGTATCATATTACTATATAATTTGCGACCTACAGAGACCAGACTATTGCCTCGATAATTACCACACTCACTCCTATTACCTTTCTTATACAGTGGTTTAGTTAAGGGTTTCCTAAGATCGTTAGGTACTTCCCCTTCTCAGAGCCACCCTATTTAAGAAACTCATACACCACACTATCAGCACCTGGAGCCTTATTATTTTTCAATCTTTTCAGTACTGTCGCTAATTCTTCCTCACAAATATTCCTTCACACCCAAGGTATCACAAACTTTTTCATTTTCCTCTATATCTTTTCCTGTAACTCTATCTCGGTTTAACACATTCTCAAAATGTTCTACCCATCTCTCTTTAACTCTTTAATTATCACTAATTGTGGTCCCGTTCCTATCTTTAACTGAGAAGAGTCCGGATTGAGTACTGTCTCTCAATTTATTAACATACCAGTACAATATTTTACTATTATGCCTAGATTATACTAACTGTTAAATTGCTTAAGGATTGTTCTGGGAACCCGGCTGGCTGACCGTATTTCAAACAATAGGCTGTACTTAAAATGGGGTTCAATGCCACTCTCTAGGGCTATAATGAAAGAAAGTTTGAGATGGCAAGGGTACGTTGTGCGGATGAAGGATGACAGATTGCCGAAGATTGTTCTTTTCGGCCAACTGTCCAGGGCTAAACGGAAAGCAGGTCGTCCTCGTCTGGGGTGGGTGGACGTCATAAAGAAAGATTTAAAGGAAATGGGAACTTCGTGGGAGGGTATAAAAAGGGAGGCTTTGAATAAATTGGGATGGAGGAGGAGCTTGCGTAGCTGTGTTGGCCTCAGGCGGCTTGGTGCTCCAGTGAGTTGTTAGTTGTAGTAGTAGTAGTATACTAACTGTTCATTTCCAAACTGAAAAAACTCTTACGTTAAACTCCTAAAGGTATACCCCTTGTCTCCTGCGTTTTCTCTGCTTTCTGGATGTCACTGGTTTCTAAATGGGCCTTGTTTTCCTAATATTAATTTGAAAAACTTTTTTAAAAAAATAAGTTTTTCAAAGAAAAAAGCTCAATTAAACTAAAATGAGCAGAAATAAAGACAAATGATCTTTCAAGCATAAAACTACCACAAATCATCATCAATAAATAGATGAAACCCAGTTACTTCGATGAGAACACCAAAGGGACTGGTTAAAATAATATAAAATAGAAATGAAGTTAATTATTCTATTATAAAAAAATCTAATTGTTTGCTACCATTGCTGCAATTCTACTAGGCGAATTTCGTCCCCTGGTGAATTTGTAAAATCTTAATACCAGTAGAGATGCCCCAGGAGATACTAACTATACACAGCCAATCACAGCCAATCAGAGGCCTACAATCCGTGGACAAACAAGACCACATCCTCTTTCTAAACCAATCACAGAGCCAGACATACTGGGCTAAGTGCTATCAGACCAGATTTCTGCGGAATTGATTAGTTTGAATTTTACGTAATTTCTGTTATATCACAATTCCATCATCATACTTTGTTTATATTGATTGCGCTTCGAGGTTAAGGTAACAGTTCGTTTCAAAGCATTATGGAAGACACATCAAACAGGATGGATGATTTAGATGATATTACAACGCAAATTTATGCCATAAGTCCTAGTTATTAATAATTAATTGAAATACTTGTATGATAAATTCTTACCAAATCATATTATTGACTTACAAATAAAGTAGATATACCACTCGATGCCTTTTTTTATGCTCTTTCCGAATACAATAATCATTTTTTTTGTCAGAAATAAATTTTAGCTCCCCACCCTATATATTCCAATTCAGGGTATATATTTGCACATTAGGGGGATGGGATTGCATGAAGCAAATATTAATTGTAACTCAGCTAGTATTTTTTCTCTGAAGACATTAGGTTATTTCTACTAGGCTAGCTTTTGAAACTGTCGTTTGGTATAAATTTTAGGCCTATATGTTGTGTGTGTGTTATCGAGCCTTTTCTATCTAACTTTAAGCTTATATGCTGGAACTGTGTTATCAAACCCCTATATCTAAATACCCCTTGCTTCTAGAGCTTAGAAAATTCTGAAAGTTATCCATAATTTTTATAATATCCTCCCAAGATAACAATCATTTTTTGTCGTAAATGAATTTTAGCCCCCCCCCTATATATATTGATTCAGGGTATATATTTGCAAATTAGGGGGATGGGGTTGCATGAAACAAATGTTAATTGTGTCCCAGCTAGCATTTTTTCTCTGAAGACATGAATTTATTTTCTACTTGGCTAGGTTATAAACATGTCATTTGATGTAAATTTTAGGCCTATATGCTGTGTGTGTGTGTGTTAACAAGCTTTTTCTATCTAATTTTAAGCCTAAATGCTGGAAATGTGTTAACAAGCTTTTTCTATCTAACTTTAAGCTTATATGCTGGAACTGTGTTATCAAACCCTTGCTTATAGAGCTTATAAAATTTTGAAATTTATACAGAATTTCTGTAATTTCCTCCGAATATAAAAATCATTGTTTTGTCGGAAATGTATTTTAGCCCCCCCCCCCCTATAAAGATTAATTCAGGGTCTGTATTTGCACATTAGAGGGCTGGGAATGCATGAAGCAAATATTAATTGTTACCCAGCATGTATTTTTTCTATGAAGACATCAGGTTATTTCTACTAGGCTAGCTTTTGAAAATGTCGTTTGGTATAAATTTTAGGCCTATATGCTGTATTTGTTTTATCGACCTTTTTCTATCTAATTTTAAGCCTATATGTTGGAACTGTGTTATCAAAACCTTATATCTAAATACCCCTTGTTTCTAGAGCTTATAACATTTTGAAAGTTATACATAATTTCTATAATATCCTCCGAATATAATAATCATTTTTTTGTCGGATATGAATTTTAGCCCCCCCCTATATATTATAATTAAGGGTATATATTTTCACTAGAGGGTGATGGGAATGCATGAAGCAAATGTTAATTGTGTCCCAGCTAGTATTTTTTCTCTGAAGACATTAATTTATTTCTACTTGGCTAGCTTTTGAAAATGTCGTTCAGTATAAATTTTAGGCCTATATGCTTGTGTGTGTGTGATAACAAGCTTTTTCTATCTAATTTTAAGCCTATATGCTGGAACTGTGTTATCAAACCCTTATATCTAAATACCCCTTGCTTCTAGAGCTTATAACATTTTGAAAGTTATACAGTATTTATATAATATCCTCCTAATATAATAATCATTGTTTTGTCTGGAATTAATTTTAGCCCCCCCCCCTATAGCTTTTAATTCAGGGTCTATATTTTGACATTAGAGTGAAGGGGTTGCACGAAGAAAATATTAATTGTAACTCAGCTAGTATTTTTTATCTGAAGACATCAATTTATTTCTACTTGGCTAGGTTTTGAACCTGTCATTTGATGTAAATTTTAGGCCTATATGCTGTGTGTTTGTTTTAACGAGCTTTTTCTATCTAATTTTAAGCCTATATGCTGGAACTGTGTTATCAAACCCTTAAATCTAAATACCCCATTGTTTCTAGAGCTTATAACATTTTGAAAGTTATACATAATATCTATAGTATCTATATAATATCCTATAATATATAATATCCATTAATATTCCCCCCCCCACCCCTACACTTTGAATGCTTTTTTTATACATGAAAGAAACTATAACTTAATTTCTTTTTAAGGATAATTTTGAAGAATGTGTCATCCCCCCCCCGTCAAAAAGGCCCGAATTGAGGATGAGAACCAATTACGTCCCTCAGTAATTAAATACATTGGACCTGCGACGGCATATATACAAGGCGAGAGCAAATTGACACTAAATACGATGGATTTGCAAGCAACAAATAATGTAAGTTTTAAATTATATTGATATTTGCACTAATGATTTTTCTCCCAATGGGAATAGTCAATTTGAAGGACAAGGATTGAATCTTTTTTATTTCTACTTTCACATGTGGATGTCAAGTTGCGTTATAAAGGTTTCGATATAATTCCAGAATAATACTTGTTCTAATTTACGTAATATTTGGTGTCAACTTTCAATTACAACTTTCAATAACGATATTTCTTGTAAATAGACTAGCAGTCAACAACGGTAAGTTCTCCCTTTTTTGGCACTATTGACAACTGAATAACATCAAATAGAAAAGTGATATGTGCTTGCCACATGATTGGCATGGGATAACACTACCCTTCAATTACCACATCAACCTATAATTCTAAATCAAAACCATTTCTAAAAGTATTTCTGGTTTACGACAAATCACTTCAACCACAAGCAATTAACTGATTTTTTCGACTTTTTTTTTAAAAACTAGGGTGGTTTATACACATTGAAAATAAGCTATTTTCAGGAGATGGTCTGAAGAAGTTAGACTATCCCTTTCAAACCAAAAAAGACCCCAGATTTTTCCAAAACAGATAAAGAGTATTAATATGAAATTTTCAGGGAATGTTGAATGAAATCAGAACCTACTATGTCCTGTTTAGATTAAAAATATGTTATATTAGTAATACATATGGGGTGGCTATTAAATTGAAACTTTCAGGATATATAGAGTGGTTAGGGTGGGGAACAGTGAATTAACCAAATAGTACTATACGCACACAGATAGTGTTATTTCTACTGCTTCTGCTACTACTACAATAACTGAGTGTTTTTGGTTTTTTATTTATTTTAATGCTTATGTTTTAAATGATTAGAAAGCATAGTCGCTAATAATCCAATTTCGGCTTCTTTAGAAACAGGTAGGTATATAAAATTTAAACATGAACTATTTTCAGGAGATGGCCTGAAGGGGTTAGACTATCCCTTTCAGACCAAGTAAGACCCCAGATTTTTTCAAAGCAGATAAAAATTATTAACATGAAATTTTCAGGGAATGATGAACAAAATCAGAACCTACTCTTCCCCTTTTGGATTTTATATATGATAGATCAGTAATGCATATGGGGTAGCTATTAAATTGAAACTTTCAGGATATATAGTGGTTAGGGTGGGGAACAGTGAATTAAACAAATGTCACTGCACGCACACAAATAATTTTATTGCTAGTGCTTCTGCTACAGTAAGTACGTTTTTTTTTGTTTTTTATTTATTTTAATGCTTATGTTCTCTATGATTTGAAAATATAGGTAGCCATTAATCCAATTTTCGACTTAAGAAAACTGGGTGATTTATACACATTGAAAATAAGTGTCTATTTTCTTTATAGGTTAGAACGGATTCATCACTACTTTCACCCCCACATGAAGAAACAAGTCATGAATTATATGATCGCATTGACAAAACGGTTTTAATTGAAGCACCAATGCAAATTCATGACGTCATTGAAACACCGCCAAATATCAGTGAACGGTACGGTAAATTTTTACGGGAGTGTTATGATGGTACTGATAATTTAGATGGTTCACCATCTAAATATCATTCATGAATATACCTATAAATATCATTCATGAATATGCGGAGAAAATTCGTGCACTTCTTGAGCACCGAATTCAACTGTGGGGGGGGGGCGGGACAGCATTAAGGCCTCAATTGTTTTAAAAATATTTTATTTGAATGATAGTCATGGTGAAGTCAATGATCACTATGTTCAAACTTAAATTATGGTGTTGTACCCTCATTTGGAGAATTATGAGAACGTCTTTACGCTATGGGTCGACAATGCTGTCTTGCATCTGGACAATTATAATAAGAATGGTAGTGGTTCAGTGGCTTTATTCGTTGAAAATTTAAGTGTGAATATATTTAAATTTAAAAAATATTATATTTTAAGAGGGGGACATGGGGAGAGGGCTATGGAATTAAAATATAATCCTGATTTAGAAGAATGCATGGGTGTCCAACGAATCTGTTTCGAAACAGACGAAAAGTGTTTCATGTACGTATTTCTCATATCGGCTTTCCAACCTCTACAAAATAAAGCTACAAAATGAAATTTGGATCAGTGGGCCCAACATGGGAAGTAGGGGTCTGATTTCCAGAAAATGTTGATGTGAGTGTAAAACATGGATACTATGAACAATTTTATCCCTAACAACCGCTCTCCGATAATATCCACTTTCTATTCTACTACAATAAGGACTATCTCATGGATATGCCTTCGACATTTATAGATTTACATATGATAGTAAAAAAATCTGACAATGGAATGCCAATTCGTGCTGATGGAAAATGCCAATCCTATAAAAATTGTATATTACATAATTTATTTCGTCAAATCAGTGTCTACATACATCAGTGTCTACACAGCTAAAAAGAAACTGATCCATGTTCGATAAATTCAGAGGGGGATAGGAGAGAGAGAGGAGTAACTCCGAGACGTTACATAATCTATTTTGAAGGGAGACTCATCTACAAAGAATCTATGGCAATGTTTTCAAAAGTATATCCATAATATTATTCTGCTTTGTTTCAATTAATATATCAATAAACTGAATAAATGCATTTGAGTTATGACTTAAAAGTTTCATACAGTAGTCCAACGGAGAAGAATCATTCCCCACTATATTTTCAAGTGTTCTTCGAGAAAACATCCTCCGTTGAAGAGATAACTTGAGAAAATCGTCATCTAAAATCAAATGTTTTTCCATAATCACAAGATTCGACATAATTCTCTCTTTCTCAAATTTATTCATTTTTCAATCCTAACACTCTCACTGCTGACTCTAGACTAACCATGATTCGTTCTACTTCAAGAATATTCGACAACCTACTCTAAAAAAAAAATCTAACAAAAAAAATGGGGACATTTTCAATTTCGAAAGAATTTTATTGTGTGAGAAAATTTAAACAATAATATATTACACATATACAATTACCGATATAACTTATTGTCTTCTATATACTTCACTATTGCATTTAAAGCACTTTGAAGTCTATGTATATGTGCTATATCAACTTTTGCAGCGAAGCATAATTGGTCCTCCAATTTAAATTTACTCAAAGATAAAACATATCTTGCGTATACTTCTTCCCACTCGAGACCAAGTCGAGATCCTCTTGTGATTTCTACTGCTATGTTTGATGCTCTTGTATCATTGCAGCTGCTACCAGCTCCACTATGAACTTCTAATAATGTAAACATTCCACTCATTATTGCAAACATATATCTTGCCAAATAAACAAACGAGTAGAGTCAAACTGTTCTCGCTTCTTGACTTCTATTCTCATATTAATATCAATTTTACCGTAAACTCTTCCTTATATTCGCTACTTCGCTTCTCGTTTGTAAATCTAGCTCTGTGATTGGTTTAGAAAGAGGATGTGGTCTTGTTCGTCCACGGATCGTAGGCCTCTGATTGGCTGGGATCTTGTATAATAGTATCTCCTGGGGCATCTCTACTAATACCCCCATTAGCTACTGGCTCAATTTTCAAAAGAATGTTATAAATCTTTAATACAAGACCTAGGAGAATTGCAGCAAGGGTAGCAGACAATACGATTTTTTCACAACAGAATGATTAATTTCATTTCCATTTTATTAATTAAAACAAACTTTCCGAAAAATAAGTTTTTCAAAGAAAAGTAAAGGCCATTTTAAACTTAAGCTTAGCAGACACAAATACCTTTTAAAATTCAAACTCAAAACGACCAGAAATTACTATTAAAGAATAAATGAAACGCAAAACTAAAACAAATTAAATAAACAATCATAGCAAAAATACATAACGAGTAATAATATAAATGAATTAATATATCTTAAAGCAAGTCATGATTAGATTGAATATGAAAATCAAGCTTAAGACGAAAAAAATATTTTCCTATTGAAGTATAAATAAAACTCAAAATAAACAGAAATTAAATAAACAATCAATGCAAACAAACATACAGTAGATATTAATGTAAATGAATAAATAAATAATAAAACGAGTGAAACTTAAATTGAATATGCAAATCAAGCTTGAAATGAACAAAAATTACTATAAACAAGAGTTTGGGTATCACCTCCCTCTCTCACTGTAAAAGTCTAAAACCTACGGCGTCATTGGTTTTTTACTGAAAACCAATTTTATGGCAAATATTTTCTTTTATACTTAATATTGGAAATAAAAATTAAAATTATAGTAACATTTTGAACTGATGAGCTTTCAGCAATTAATATCATTACACATCCAATATTCAGTTTAATTTATTAGCTCTTTTTAAAGATGTTAAAGACAAATATTGTTTCACTACAAACAAGTGTTTGGATACTGCCTCCTTTTCTAACTGTAAATAAAAGCCAAAAGCTTACTGCGTCATTGGCGCTCAACTGAAAACGAATTATATTACAATTATGTTCTTTTCCAGTTCTTACAGCATTGAAAACAAAAATACAATTACAGCGAGATAAATTCTTGAAATGATGGATCTTGCAACAATTAATATCATTATACATCAAATATTCCATTTGATGTTGTTTATACTTTCCAAGACTGTTTAAGACGCATATAGTTTTCAGCAAAGCGCCAATGACGCAGTAGGTTTTAGACTTTTACAGTGAGAGAAGGAGGTCATACCCAAACTCTTGTTAGTGGTCATATTTGTTCGTTTCAAGCTTGATTTGCATATTCAATTACAGTTTCACTCGTTTTAAGATTCATTTATTAATTTACATTAATATCTATTGTATGTTTGTTTGTATTGATTGTTTATTTAATTTCTGTTCGTTTTAAGTTTCATTTATAGTTCAATAAAAAAAATATTCTTTTTCGTTTTAAGCTTGATTTTCATATTCAACCTAGGCATTACTCACTTTAAGATATATTTATTCATTTATATTATTACTTTTTGTGTGTTTCTTCTATGATTGTTTATTTAATTTCTGTTCGTTTTGGGTTTCATTTATTCTTTAATACTAATTTCTGATCGTTTTTTAGTTTGAATCTTCATAGATATTTGTATCTGCTGAAATGGCTTTTACTTTTCTTTGAAAAACTTATTTTTCAGAAAGTTTTTTTTTAATTATTTTTTGTTCGTTTTTGATCGCAAAAAATTTCAAGTTTCTAGAAATTCTTTATTTCAAAATTAAACTTTAAAAACAAAATCAAATATTCATCAAAGTATCAGAACTGGTATCAAAGTAACAATATCAAAGTGAAAAAATGGGTTTGTGTCAACCTCAGTGTTCCTATTATCTGATGTTTAAACTATTTATAACAAAATTGCTCAACATTTTTATCGGATGAGCTTTGAGAAAAAGGGCGTGTAGAGACTAATTAAGCTTCAGTCTCTTTTGACTCTATAAACGTGAACTAGAACTTTCTATTTTAAATCAAATGAGGCCTCTCTGAAGTTTATAGGAGTGTCCTTTCTATAAGAACCATATATATCCCCAGAGAATAACTTACAACGCCTGTCCCTGGGCTCTGAGGGGATTTGTTGGCCCTGGAGTTTTAATATCTGATGGTTGAACTATTTTTAACGAAATGGTCACCTCAAATTTTTATCGGATGGGTTTATCCATCCGATACATCCAAAGGCGTGGAGGGCAGGAGGGGCTAGTTGCCCTCCGATCTTTTTTCACTCTGAGAAAATGGACTACAACTTTTAATTTCCATTCAAATGAACCTTTTCCTAAGTATATACGAGCCACCCTTTCATAAGAACCACATAAGGCCCCACGACATAGCTTACAATGCCAGCCCCCCGGGCGCTGGGGGATGTATTGAGACTTAAGTTTTTGTTATCTGACCTTAGAATTATTTTGAAAAAAATGCCTCCCTCAAAGCTCTTATCTGATGAGTTTGTGGAAAATAGGGCGTGGAGAGGGGGGCTAGTTACCCTCCTTTCTCTTTTGACTCTTAAAAAGTGAACGAGAACTTTCAATTTCTAATCATATGAGCCCTCCGAAATTTATACGAGCATACCTTCCAAGAGAACCATATATACCCCCAGAACAATACTTACAACGTCTTCTTCGGGCCCTGGGGGGTTGTGTCGGCGCTGGAGTTTTTCTCATGTGACTATTATACAATGTTTTACGAGATGACCCTACATAAATGAGTTCTTGTCATGTGACATAAGAACTAATTCTAACAGTGTGACTTCCTCAAATTACTCATCGGGTTTATTTGGGGGAAAAGGGCTTGGGGGGGGGGCAGTTGCCCTCCAATCACTTTTGACTCTTTAAAAGGGCACTAGAACTCTGGATTTCTAATCGAATGAGCCCCGTTTGAAGTTTATACGACGACCCCTTCTGTATGAAGTGCCTCTGGGAAAAAAAATGGAGTGTGAGGGGAGGCTAGCTTCACTCCAATCACTTTTGACTCTTAAAAGTGAATTACAACTTTCAATTTCCAATCAAATGAGCCCTCTGTGAAGTTTATACGAGCACCCCTTCCATAACAACGATAAATGCACTCAGGGCATAAATTAAAAAGCCTACCCCCGGGCCCTGGGGGGGGGGGGCTGTGTCGACACCAGAGTTTTTGTTATCAGAACTTTGAAGTATTTTTAACAAAATGTCTATCTCAAAATTTTTATCTGATGCATTTAGGCTGTGGAGGAGGGGGGGGGAATAGTTGCCCTCCGATCTCTTTTGACTCTTAAAAAGTAAACAAGAACTTTCAATTTCCAATCAAATGAGCCCTCTCTGAAGTTTATACGAGCGTCTCTTTCATAAGAACTATATATGCCCCTAGAGCATTACTCACAACGCCTGCCTCCTGGCCCTGGTGGATTCCGCCGACACAGGAATTTTTCTTATGTGACCTTTGAACTATTTTTAATGAAATAGCTATTATAAAAATTTTATCTGATGGGCTTGGGAAAAAAGGATGTGGGGGGGGGGGCTAGTTGCCCTCGGATATCTTTTGACTCTTAAAAATTGAACCAGAACTTTCAATTTCCAATCAAATGAGCCCCCTCTGAAGTATACGAGCCTCCCTTTCATAAGAACCATATACACCCCCAGGACAATACTTACACCGCATATTCCCCGGGCCCTGGGGGGAGTTTTTGTTATCTAATTTTTGAATAATTTCCAAAAAACTGACTATCTCAAAATTTGTAACGGATGGGTTTGGGAAAAAAAGAGCGGTGGGGGGGGGGGGGCTAGTTGCCCTTCAATCCCTTCACTCTTAAAAGGGGAACTAGAACTTTCAATTTCCAATCAAATGAGCCCTCTATGAAGTTTATACTAGCATCCCTTTCATAAGAACCATACATGCCTTTAAGGCATAACTTAGAACACCTTCCCCTGGGCCCTGGGGGGTTGTATTGACACCGGATTTTTTCTTATCCGACCTTTGAACTATTTTTAACAAAATGTCTATCTCAAAATAATAATCTGATGGGTTTGGAAAAAGAAGGTGTGGGGGGGGAGGGGGGCTAATGGCTTTTACGTATACTTTAACTATTAAAAAGTAAGATGAAATTTTAATTTCCGCTCAATTCAGCCCTCTCTGAAGTTAATAAGAACATTCCTTTCATACGAACCATATACGCCCCAGGGCATAGCTCACAACGCCTGCCCCCGGGTCTTGGGTGGTTGTGACGACGTTATATGGTTTTCGTTATATGGTCTTTGAACTATTTTAGAAAAAAAGCTATCTCAAAGTTCTTATCGGATGGGTTTGAGGAAAAAAGGGCGTGGATGGGGGGGGGGGCTAGGTGCCCTCCAATCTCTTTTGACCCTTAAAAAGTGAATAATAACTTTCAATTTCCAATCAAATGAGCCCTCTTTGAAGTTAATACGAGCATCCCTTCCATAAGACCCATATATGCCCCCAGGGCATAACTTACAACGCCTGCCCCCGGGCCCTGGGGGGCTGTGTCGACACTGGAGTTTTTTTTATATGATCTTTGAACTATTTTTAAAAAAATAGCTATATTAAAATTTTATTGGATGCATTGGGGAAAAAGAGGTTTGGGGGGGGGGAGCTGGCTACCCTCCAATATCTTTTGACGCTTAAAAAGTGAACTAGAACTTTCAATGTCCAATCAAATGAGCCCTCTCTGAAGTTAATATGAACATCCCTTCCATAGACCCATATATGCCCCCAGGGCATAACTTACAGTGCCTGACCTCAGGCCCTGAGGGGTTGTGTTAACCTCGGAATTTTTGTTATATGACCTTTGAACTATTTTTAAGAAAACAGCTATCTTTAAAGTTTTATTGGATGCATTTGGGAAAAAGAGGTTTAGGGGTGGTGGAAGCTGGCTGCCCTCCAATATCTTTTGACGCTTAAAAAGTGAACTAGAACTTTCAATTTCCAATCAAATGAGCCCTCTCTGAAGTTTATATGAGCATTCCTTCCATAAGAGCCATATATGCCCCCAGGGCATAACTTAAAACCCTTGTCCCTGAAGACTGCGGGGGGAGTTTCCTGCTCAAACAAGTAATTTCCAGAACTTTCGATTACGTTGAACAAAATGGCTATATAAAAATTTTGATTGGATGTGTTTGGGTAAATGGTGGGCGTGGAAGGGGTGTCAGTTGCCTTAGAATCACTTTCGACTATTAAAAAGGGAACTAGCCATTTATAGTTCTAATCGAATGATCCCGTTATGAAGTTTTTACGACAAGGCTGTCTATATAAAACCTTATATGCCCCCTGGGCATAACTTACAACCCTTGCCCTGAGGACTGTGTGGGGGGGGGGTGTCATCCTTAAAGACCTCATTTTAAGAACTTAAAACTACGTTGAATAAAATGGTTATATCAAAATTTTGACTGGATGTGTTTGGGGAAAAGGTGGGCATGAGAGGGGGGCTAGTTGCCCTCCAATCTATTTTGACTATAAAAAGGACACTAGCCCTTTGAATTTCCAATCGAATGAGTCTTTTTGGAAGTTTCTACAACAGCGCCTTCTATAAAAACCTTATATACCCCCAGGGCACAACTTACAACCCTTGTCCTGAAGGCTGTGGGGGATTGTCCTCTTCCAAAGCATATTTTCTGTTTGGAAATCAACTACGCTGAACAAAATGGCTATCTCAAAAATTTTGATTGGATGTGTCCGGGGAAAATGGTGGGCGTAGAAGGGGTGTTAGTTGTCTTCCATTTACATTCAACTATTAAAAAGGGCACTTGTCATTCAAATTTCCAATCGAGTGAGTCCTTTTTGAAGATGCTACGACAACCTATTCTATAAAAAGTGCCTTGCTCTAAACGACAAAATAATAAATAATGCATTGTGCCAACATCGTTCATATATGGCCCCTGGACATAACATAAAACCCTTGCCCTGAGGGTTGTTGGGGAGTGTCCTCCTCAATAAATATTTACTATCTGAAAATCACCTTAGCTCAATCACCGGACTATCTCCAAGTTGGGAGGAGAGTTGGGGGGAGACCAGCGGGGCGTGGGGGGGGCTAATAACTCTCCAATTACTCTTGGCCCTTTAGAAGTGCACCGGGATTCTTAATTTTCACTTAGATGTGCCCCCTCTGAGTTTTCTACGACGACCCCTTTTACATAAACTGCCTCTGGGAAAAAATAGTAATAAATAAATAATAATAATAAAACATTGGAGCCGTATGGCCTTTACTATAGGCAACGCTATAGCGTTGCCTCTGATATTACTTTATCAAGTTGCTTTGGTGTTCTCATCGAAGTAACTCTATTAGTTTCTGTGACCTATGTGGATCAGTTGCAACAATTGTAGATATTAATATTGGTTGTTTTTATTCCTTGGTTTTGGCTTTTATTTGTTTTAGATTATTTTATTTTCTATCTTTGTTTCATCAGCGTTGAACACGCCTCGTTTTCATACAGGCGAAATATCCGCGTCTTTTTGGTTTAAATTTTTTATTTCTACTGGTTTTGGGATGGCCAAATCCATGTTTGAGTTGCTGGGTCTTTTTTACAGAGACAGGTAGCAAGTCTGTCGCCAATCTTTGCGGAAGCTGGAATGGAACCACAGGTCATGTATTGCCATGTGGATTATTAATTTACTGTTCTGCCACAGGGTACCAATACCAAGGTGCAACTTAAATCTACACCAATAACTTAAGGTCAGTTGCTTTTGTCTGGCTTAGTTGTCAAATTAATTCCAAGAAACAAACTATTACGATTTCGCTACGAACATTTTTATCTCGGAAAATCAATTACCGTTCCATTACAATTTACTTGAAAAATACTGAATTGCTTGCAATTACACAAATACCTAATAAATCCTGCTTGGCAGAGCCTCATAATCATATTTTAACCACTTTCCCTCATACGGAGTGTACCTTGTACAACCGCGATATATGGATCTATTCTAAAGTCCCGTTTCATTTTAGCATTTTACGCAAAAAATGTTGATGAAAAACCCAGTTTTTCTTGCTATGTTCAAAAAGCTACTTTCTCACATATCCATTGATTTATTAGCTTTCTGTTTGTCCATGAAACTCTGAATATATTAGCCAGATGGAAACTCCATGTTCCTATGCTGTCTTGAGGATACAATTTTCTCACTGTGTCATTTGTTTATTTTCTTTCCCTTTTGTTTGTAAAACGCTAAATAAAAAAAACATCTTTAACATGGTTCTCTCTCTCATTCCTTTGACATATTTATATAATCTTGTCGTAGACTCAAATATAAGAGCTAGGGTACGCTAGTAAGAAAGCAGACATATAGGTTGGGGGAGACCGGCCCACGTTCACCCCTTTTCTGGACAATTTATTTTTTGTAAACACAGATTTCGACTTTAAATAATTCTGAAAGTTGTCATGTATATATTCATGTTTGGGGTATCTCCAAAAAAATCCCTGACGACCAATTTTTTGGATGTAGCAGAACAATGGTTACACTGATGTATTCCGAAAGTGGCGAACCAGGGCCACCCCGGTTTACGTTTGCCACAGATTGGCCCACGTTTGCCAACGTCTTAACTCAAGTCAAGAAAAGCTTATACTCCTCTAAAATTAGTCAGTTCCTTTCAGTTCCTCTTCCTGGCGGATTCTTTCCTTCACTAGGGTTTCAGTCAAAATTTTGGCAGTCTTTTTTTCACGGCATGTCTGATTTGTTTTCCCGGAGAACCTTTCAGAAATGGAGACACACCAACTAGTTTAGAGAAGTCTTATACAGCTTGTCCGTACGAAGGGAATCTTGAGAAAGATTGGGTATCATTCTCATGGTTGGTGGGCTGATTAGCCGCATCATCATCAGCAGAAGAAGCAATGGGAGATGGAGGTTCCATGGCACCGTGGTTCAAAGTTGATGGTCAATCAGAGACGTATGAACTGAGGAACTCGTGATTTTTGAAAATCTTGGGATTGAAAGGGAAAATGCCGGTGCAGCGGAAACCGCTGATTATATTTTCTGGGGTCACTGCTTTGGGATATGCTTTTCCAGAAAGCTTAAAGATGTTATACATTGAGATATTCTCGCATTGGTGCTCTGTCATAAAAGTCACAGATTCCCTGTTGTAGAAAACCTTCAAAGAAAACATAACTGACCAGTCATGTGGTTGCAGCTTATGTGTTGTATGAGGCGGAACGGTGAGCATGACAACTCTTATTTTCTTTGGCTAAGTCAAGCAATTCACTATTGTAACGACTAATGTGATTGTAAAGTATTAGAAGCACAGGATTAGCCTTACTCGGTCTTGAATGATTAAATAAAATGGTTCATAACTGCACACATAGTAATATTCTGCATAAATACAAATAGCAATATTCTGCCCTCTTTCTGCTGACGTTACCTTGCCTACCTGTTTTTGTCCTTTTGCTGCAACAATTTTCCCTGGCTTGTGGACTGTTGATAGTCCAGTTTCGTCTACATTTCAGATATTTTGCGCTGTAAATTTGTGGCGCTAGTACACATCACAAAGATTTTCAAAAAAATATCCCAACTGTCATATGATTGAAAGCAGTTGCATGGCCGAGACTGGTTGCTTCAGGCGCTCTTATAGTAATATGTGGGTGTCTTGCCATAAAACCGCGGTACCTATATTCACCTGCAGCATTTTGATTGTCACTGATTTGCTTGTCTATGAATTTGGGATGGCAAGTCCTTTTGCAAGAGAATACCTGCAAGCAAGCTGACGAAGTTCAAGCGGTTTTAAACCATAATGCTTATGGCACACAACTTGCAAGCATTTTCTTGTTCTTCTGTAAAGATCTGTCTTGTAGCATGAAGTGGTGAGAAAAATGAGAGAGCTTGAAGCTCAATATCCACATTCTGTTTATCAGCCTTGGTGACGTATCCCCTCCGAGTTGTCCGTGGTATTTCATATTTTTTTGCAGCCGTTTTCTTGTTCTGTTTCTTTACAATAACTTTGATTACAGCAGCTCTGACAAGCTGTTTTATTATCAATTTAAGTTTATTTTTAGTTTCCTCACCAAGCTATTTTTTCTGGGCCAAGCAAGGTTTGATCCAACCATACAGAATTCTCCAGGCTAAAGTATATGGGATTGTCGTTTCTTCATCGAGTGTATCTGGCAAAATATGCAGCAAATATCAATGAAGTATGTTGCAAAAATTTAGCTTTACAGGTTCGCCAGGCCCAGATTCGCCAGTCCTAGAGTGGCGAATCAGGGCTGGTTTTTTTGTGGCGAACGTGGGCTTTTTCCCTCTTCAGAGAAAAATCAGCACTTTCCAGTTGTTATCATGGATGGTGGTAAATGTCTATCATTTATTAAGTCTCAGACGTTTTTATCGACACAAAAAGTTTTATCTTACCTTTACGTTAGAGAGCAACTTTTTCATTTTTCTTTAACACAAAAATTTACTTTCCAAGCCCTAAAAATCAACTTACCATACAAAAGGGTTCAACTCAAAGTTGGATACATCCAAACTTTCGCTACTAGATGGCAACTTAAACGCTAAATTATGGGAATTTTTCCATTGATGGCTCCCTAGTTAAATGCAAATGACGAACCTGGGCTGTGGCTAAACTGAGCTGGTTTCCCCTATTGAAGGAAAAAGTCATGCGAATGATAAAAGAAGTGCACTGAACATTTTATAACAATAGATGCTTCATTTCTTAAATATTGTCTCCTAAAACCTAGAATGCCAACACTAATTTTATTCGGAATCAAGCGTCTTTGTGCTTTGCCCATTGAATTTTTACTTGTGATTCAGAAAAAAAAAATTTCAAAAAAGCCAAAATCACTAAGTTAAAAAATAAACACTAGAATTCACTTGCCAATAAAAATCACAGCACAAGAAAAACAATTACAAGAAATTGTGATAAATTACTCTGGGAGGGGCGTTGAGTGAGAAGAAGGAACACAATGCAACCACCATCTATCTTTCACAAAATAAACAGCAACAAAATAAACAAAAATTCACCTTTTCAAAGCTGCTGGTGAGCCAGGAACAGCTGCTTTATCAACATGAAGAGTACCACTCAAATCTACAAGCACTACTTTAATATTATTCAATTTACAGGACATCATACATAAATCAAGCACAAAAATAAATATATCTCCAGAAGAGCGAATTTGTTGAAATTTATCTATGCCACTGCTGTAATTCGAGAATTTATCAAATTAAAACGTCACAGCAGCAACAAACAGCAAATCCTGGCTTTTCCTAAAATTTAACTACTTATTTATAGTTAAAGAATCAGAGTCAAAATGTCTCAGTACAATTTCAAAAAAATTGTGGTTGTACCAACTGCAAAGGTTAGTTATCATTTTGGTATTTTAGCTTGTTATGTAGTTTTATCCATGGGCTTAGGTTGATAGCCTAATACTTTTCAACCATGTAATAGGCTAAGCTATCCCTGAGCGTTACAGCCTCTAATATCCTAATCCCAAATGACATATTTTGAATTAATTAGATGAATCTCAAAGACTAGGAATGGTTTTAAGGAAATTCTTAACACTACTGTAAAACTTTTAGATTCCTAGCCTACTTAGTCTTGACTAAGTGTACACATAGTCTTGGCTAGCCTACATGTCTCATTCCTTAAAGTGCATTGCTTGACTCCTCTTGCCTTCTTGATATATGAGGCATGTTTTTTTAAGTAAGTACTGTTTTGCAATTCTGCTGCCACAGTGCTTTGGTCAGTATTCTGCACATGCACACTGGTTACCTACATCTCATGTCTATGCACTGACACCATTAAAGTCTAATTTTTCATTTTATACATTGTTTACTGAGTCTTAAAGATGCCTCCAACAATTGTGAGACCTGCCAATTAGGCCTAGGGTAAAAGACCAGTATCCGGTTGAGCAAAATTACGTAAAACTAAAACCCTTACATCTTGTTACCAAAGATAACTTGAGAATAATTGTAGATATCAATTAATATCTAGGAATCTAATCTATGCATTGATATAACTATTAATAAAATTATTCTAGATTAAAAACTAGAAATTATTATTTTATTTACTTACCTAAGAGAACATCTTTTCAGAAATACAAGTTATCCTATTTTGATGTATATATCCTTTCAGTGTTTAAGGTTTTTTTTACATATTAACAGATAGCTGATTGTCTGATAATTATAAAAATGTAACTTTAATTTCTTTATATTGGCTCTATAAATCACAAATATTATTTATAATTTTTCCTTTTCAATCGCTTGTCAAAGCAGACCTCATTTTAAAATATGATATCAAATTTTTCCGACTGGGTTGAACCAAGAAGGTGGTTATCTCTTTCAACTCCCTGAGCAGGTGGCTGACAAAAGTGCCGTAAAGACCTGTTTTGTAACTGTAATTAGTACAGCTATAGAAAGTTGAGATGGAAAAGAAAAAGCAAGACATAAAAAGAATTTTGTATAATAATTCTGGCAAATTCCCCCAGTGTAGAATTTCGACGATTTTGGTAAAAAAGGGTTTGGGGAGGGGGCCTAGTAGTTGCCCTCCAATTTTTTGATCACTTAAAAATGGAACTAGAACTTTTAATTTCCGTTCAATAAACCCTCTCGCGATATTCTAGGACTGCTGGGTCGATACAATTACCCATGGAAAGTAAAAAAAAAAAATAAATACACACGCATCCGTGATGTTTCTTATGGAAAAAAAATAAAAAATTTTACATTGCTTTAGAAAGGTTCACGACAACTATACAATGGGGCTTCCTGGCATACAGAATCTAAGTGTGTGATTTTCGTTGATAACAATAGAATTTTAGGGGGTATTTCTCCCTTTTTCCGAAAATCAGGGAAAGGGTTTTTTTTCCTTAACTTTTGATGAGTAATATTAAACCTATGGAAGTGTACATAGCCTTCTTGAAATAAGCATAATAAGTCGGTTATTCTGTTATATTTATTGGCATTAAGATTCTACTGTTTAAGAGTTTTGGTATCTATTGATCTCGGTCGCTCCTTTCTTACAATTTGTTACCACGAACTGTTTGATATTGAGGTTTCGATTTCGATATTTGGTCCAATATATCGACATCCATATCTAATACCACCAAAGACTAGTAAAAGTTGCCTCCCGCCCTGCCCCAAAGCAACTTAAACCCGTGTTTTCTACAGGAAATTTTAGGCTGGGGGAATTTGCCAGAATTCCTATACAAAATTCTTTTCATCTGGATAAAAATGATATTAAATTAGTAAAAAGAACAAGTTTTCTTTTCAGCTGAAAGTAAAGTGCAAAATAAAAACTTAAAACGAACAGAAATTGTTCTGTATATGAGTGGGGCTGATTCCTTCTCAATACTTTGCTCTTTACGCTAAAGTTAAGCTTTTTGTCTCAATTCCTCAAGAACAGCTCCTGAAACTCGAAAGTCATTTAATTAGAATAAGAAGTATATTTTGTAATTTCTGAAGTATGTCAGCGTCAAGAGCAAGGTAATGAGGAGGGGGTAACCCCCTAAAATATGTGGTAATTTATGTTGCAGTTATTGTAGGTTGCCTTGGACCTTGATTGCAGCTATTGCTGCAACTATGATTAGCCTAATTTTTCTGTGATATGTGAAGCTAATAATAACTTGGCATTGGCTTAATAATGCTTCGCTTTAAGTAAAGACAGTATTTTATTGTATGCTGTGTAAATACTAAACATAGTTTTGGTTAGAGGTTCAATTTCTTCACCCAAGATAAAACATCTAGCCTATATGAGGGACTGAGCTTAGTCTAAGCCCATAATCTAGGCAATCCACTATACACAACAAAGCTCTTGGAGAATACATCAATCATAAAATATTTAAAATATATATTTTTAAATACGATACAAAAATATTGTCAAGCAATGAAAATAACCACATATTCTTCTTCTAATTCACAGCAGGCGGGCTATTCAGTTAGTACTATTTAGGCCTTTTCTTTTTGCTTCACTCTGTGGGCTACAGAGCTACTGGCTTGGTCGTCTCTTATTTATTAGATATTCTCAGATATCTTTCAGTAGATCTTTTGACTTAAGGAGTTCAAATATAAGATGATAGATATCAATTTCTGTGCTCTGTGTGCAGGTATAGTTGGCTAGGCTCTTGGCTGATAGTGAGATTTTGTGGTGTTTGAAGCATTTTAAGTTTACAAAGCAAGGTATGTTGTGCAGACATCAGCATATTACATTCAAATAGGCAATGGTCAATTGTTTCATTATTCATATTACAATGCTTGCAAAGAGGGGACAGAGGAATTGAACCACTTGAATTAGAAAACTTATATGAGAATGCAAGGAGATTTAGTCCATTTGTTCCAGAACGAATTCTATGATAAATTTTGAAGATACTATTGGGAGGGGGAAAGGATAGGATTAATCTTATTAAGGTTAATATCTGATAGCCTCCATTGGTAAATATACCTAATTGGGATTGGTATATAATCTTATTAAAATTAATATCTGATAGCCTCCATTGGTAAATATCTCTAATTGGGATTGGTCTCCCACTTGGCTGGTCAATATTTATAGCATTTTTTGCTATTTCATCAACTGATGATTGCCACCTATGCCAGAGTGGCTAGGGATGTACTGAAAATAAGTTTTTATGGCACTTGAAGCAAGATTATCTATAATACTGAGACAATGATAAGTGTCAATGTCCAACTTATATTGAGGAGCTGAGGCCAGCAACTCAAGGCTTGATAGAGGGTCAGAAAATATGATAATATTATTTGAAGTTGCAATCAAAGGTTAGTTTTCTTTAAGGTGTTCTAATGCTATGATTGTGGTATTTAACTCAGCAGACATTACGGATAAATGATTATATAATCTCTCGCCCGTTGCAGTTTTCAGGCGAGGAAAGTAAACACCACTTGCAAGATTCTCATTCATTTTTGACCCATCAACAAACATTTGGAAGTGTTTTTTATTGGTAATTGTATTAAGTTCTGCAAATTTTTTCTCGACAAAAGCAATGGGGGTTAAATCTTTATTCCACTTTGAGAAGTCATTATTTATTATGGGACTTGACTAATTCCATGGGGGGGATTTGGGGAAAGTGGGTGCAATAGACTTTGCTGGTATAGGGAACTTTTTCTGAATATTGGCATACTCATCTGCAATGCTTCTTTGCATGGCTGGATTTCTTAACCAATTATGTAGTATGTGTGAGCTATTTGATTCAATTTTGGTAAGATGTTTTGTCAAGAGAAAGCTATGTCTCTCCCTTATTGTTGTTAATCCACTCTCCATAAGCAGAAACTTGGTGCTTGTGGGTTTCCTAAGACCAAATATGAGAGGTATTATATCATTTTCTGTTGTTTCAATTTTTTGCATCTGGGTCTTTGCACATGCACCATAGACAATGAGCCCATAGTCAATATGGGGTCTTATATCTGATTTATAAAACCGGAGTAAGGTTTTCTCCTTACAGCCCCAGGGTGTGGAAACAAGTCTTTTTAGTATATTTGTTTTTCTATAGCATTTTTTTATTGTGTCTGAAATGTGGAGGTGGAAATTAAGTTTTTTGTCAAGCATGAGACCTAGGTAATTAATATGATTATCTTCTGGAATAGTTGTTTTATTTAGAGTTAGTTTTGCATTAACATGGTTTCGCTTTGGCGAAATTGGATTATTTTTGACTTGGTGGGTGCAATGGGTAAATCTGAATGTTGAGAGAATTTTTCAAACTGGAAAAGTGACTTTTGCAGATTTGACTGTGCTATCTGAAAGGTGTTGCCAGATGACCATAGCACCAGATCATCAGCATATTGTATATTCGTGTGGGGTAGGTTCATGTCCCAGAGATATAGGGCAAATAGGAGGCAACTGAGGACTGCTCCCTGAGGAAGGCCTTTGGCTATTGTCTTTTGGGGTGAAGAGGCTGAACCAACACAAACGATGAAACTTTGCACTTCTATGAAGGATTTAATAAAAGATACTAGCTTAGGGGGTACTCCAAGGTTTGCAAGTTTGTTTAAAAGGATTTGGTGGTTCACATTGTCATATGCCCCTTCAAAATCTAGGAAAGCTGCAACTAGTACATTATTTTTTGAGAAAGATTCATTTTTTGCATCTGTTAGCAAAATGACAGCATCTGTTGAGGAGTGGTGTTTCCTGAATCCAGTTTGAGTGTGAGGTATCATATTATTTTTTCCAACAAACCAAAGGAGTCTGAGATAGATCACTTTCTCCATTATTTTCCCCATCACAGGAGTATTCATTATGGGCCTATAAGACTCAAGGTTATCTTTTGGTTCATTTTTCTTTAGGATTGGTAGGAGGGACAAACATTTCCATATATTGGGGAACATAAAAGATGCCCAAGCGTGATTATAACATTTTGTCGGTTCTTTTTTGTAGGAAGGTGTGAGATTCATTATCCATGTAGGGTGTATATTGTCATAGCTGCCGCTAGTTTTGGTCCTAATATGATGTATTGCATTATTCAATTCCTGGATTGAAAATGGATTAGTTATGTACTCGGATCCTGGGCATGTTTGGTAACTTGGGTTCAAAGGAATTAGGGACAGTTTGCTTTGATTATTTGATGCTAGCTTATTAACAAAAATTGTTGCAAATAGGTTAGCTTTTTCATTATCATTGTCATAATGGGTATTATTATGTATAATCTCACACAGGATTGGGTTGGGGGAAGTTTTTTTCCCACAGATGTGGCTTACAACAGTATGTATAATTGGCTCATGTGTTTCTCTGGATAGATTATTTGCAAAATTATTACAGTATTTATATTTATCATCTATTATAGTCATTTTTAGATTAGATTATGGTTCTAATTTTTTTAAATATGTAGTAGTTAATGTTTTTTTTTATTAATTCTGTCCCAGCTGTCTTTTTTATTCTCCATTTATTTAGGCACTCATTTGTCCACCATGCTTTAGGAATGTTTTTAGGGAATGTTTTCTTAGGTGTTGTCCTGGGGATAGCATGATTAGCTGTATTTATTAGTAAAGATGTCAAGGCTTCAGCATGTGTGTCAACTGTTGTGTTAGAAATACATGAAATTTGGGTGAAACTTGTAATTTCATCATTTAGCTTATTTTGGAACATAGACCAATTTGCTTTAGTGTTGATGTATTTGGAAGCATGAGATAAAGTTTCAGCAGGTTCATTTAGGGAGCAAACTACAACAAAGTGGTCAGTACATAGACTGTCAATTTTATCTATGTAAATTTTATTCAAAAAATTTAATGACAATTTGTTGGTCAATTGTGGAGAATCTGCCACTTTCGGGGTTGAAATATGTATTCAGGTTTGGAGGGGTAGCAACAGCTAATTCATTTTTATTTGAAGTCATAAGTTCAATGAATTTACCAGCTTTATTTGCTGGTTTATTCCCCCACAAAAGGCTGCGGGCATTGAAATCTCCACAAATAATGATATTTTTTAACTTATTAGAATTATTTATATAATTAAAGAAATCCTTGGCATCTGTAGTTTGGCCATTAGGGTTATAAGAGCTTATTATGTAGGTTTTTATATTATTCAGCCAAACACTGATACCAATTGCATCAACATCATTTGCAAAATCTGGAAAATTTATACCATAGAATTTTATATTATTTTTAACTAATAAAGCTACCCCACCTCCTTTTCTCTCTGAAGATCTATACTTTCTAAGGATAGTATATCCCAGAGACTTAATTTGTTGATTTTGGGTTAAATGAGTTTCCTGGAGGCAAGCAATATTAATGGAATTATTATTCATAAAAGATATTAGTTCATTTAACTTATTTTCTGTGAGTGATCTTAAAATCCATTGGAGTATTGATATATGTTGTGTTGTTGATTTATTCTTCATATGACTGTGTATCAATGTTCAGCTTTGTTAAAAGCAAAGCAAGATCTTTTTTTGCTTGAATGAGCATATCATCGGGGATGTAGACTTTTGCCAATTCTGCAATGATTTTTGTTTTCTGTAGTTGATGTATGTTCATGGCCTGAACTGCATTACAGTTTAGAATGAATAAGTATATATTTAGGGATTGCATTTTTGGTTGTGCATCCTGTTTGTCAGTTAAGGGATTGATTCCTGGTAGTGTTTCCGGTTTGTTTCTTCTTGGGAGGGGGGGACAGGATGACCTCATCTAACTGGACATGGAGGCTTGTTGACTTGGTGATTACTTCTGATTGGGAGGTGCGCTAGGGGGCTTGGAAGTTAGTGTGGGACTTGGGCTACTGGACGCATTGGGGGCGTTTTACGTTGGGGTTTTGGTTGGTTTCACTGCTGGCTTTATTTGCTATTGTTTGGCAGTATTTGCTTCCATTGCTGCGATGGGGTCTGGGATGGCCTTCTCTGGTGCTAGTTGGAGTGTTCGAGCTCTTTTTTTGTATCCAGGGCATAATGATTTATTTGTAGATTCATGTGGGCCTTTGCAATTGATGCATGTAGGCTGAGTGTTGTTGGAAGTTGTCAATTCTTTAGGATGGAAACCTTTACAATTACTACACTCTCGGAAAATTTCATTGCATTTGTTTGTTGTGTGTCCCAGTTTTAGACACTTCTGACACTGGATAGGCTTAGGTTTGTATTCCTTGTGTGGTTTGATTTGCCCAAATAGGAATAATTTTTCTGGGATATTAATTTTTTCCTTCAGTGTGAATAAGAAGGATCTGCTAGTTTTTAGGCCATTAGAGTTAGGTTTGTCAAGTTGGGTAACATCCTCAACTGAGATTGTGTTTTCAGCCCTATCTGAGAGGCCTTCTTTTAACTCCTGAGTGGATATCTCTGGGGGAACATTATAAACTACTATTTTTTTGGTGATTGTTTTGGGTTCCAATTAGATGCAATACTTGTGGTATTCAGAAGGGATTTTAGGTTAATTATTGTATCTGCTGATTTCTGATCTTCTACAGCTATTAGCAGAGATCCATCACGGTTAATATTAAGAGAGAACATTGATTTTAGCAATTTAAAAATTGCAACTCTTATTGCAGTGATCATTTTTATTTAAAAGGGGGTAGTAGGAGTAATTTTAAGGTAAATTCCTAAGTTTTTGGAGGGAGGATTGTGGGCAGGGAGAGGGGAAATGCTTTTGATTGGGGAGATTTTTTTCCTTTTTTTAGAGCTTCTAGAGAGGACCTCTTGAAACCCATTATCATCATTTATGGTTACATTAGCCCCTACACTTATCATTGTCCTATTCTCCGAATTGGAGCTATAATTTGAACTTCGAGATAGTGTGCTTGACCAGCCAAGATGGGTATCTTTCCATATGGCAATTTCACTGAATTTTGATTTTGGTTCGGGTGGTACTTTTTTTTTTGGAGGAATTATAAACATTGCCTATTGGAAAAAGCATACAAAAAACAAAACTAAAACAAGAAGAGAAAATAGAGATACATAAAACCATCTGCAATATAATATGGGGAGGAGAAACACCCCAGTATATCCCTGAGTATAAGTTGAGCAGGATTGGTTTGGTACGGTTACTTATTAGAAGCTATAATTATTCTCAAGAAAATTTATTTTAATTTTCTTATAGAGTTGCTGCTGTTGGTGATAAATCACAGTCAAATCTCATTATAAACATGGTCACACATAAAAATAAACCATTTTTAATAAAACAAATTTACATGTAATCAAAATACACATATATGTTTTAGTCAGAAAAGATTGCAAGAAAAGATTTGAAAAGTAATCAGATGATTTGAAAAGCAATCCGAAATTAGTTTTTTTCAAATAAAAATAATTAAATTTAACAAAAAGAAAATAATATAAAAAGATAATTTTTCAGGTGGAATCGTCTACAAAAACATTTCCTGGGAGATTTTCACTAATGATTGAATTGTCTGGGAGTAATTTATGAACTTAAATCTCGGGATCACATATAAAAATAAACCTTTATAATCAAAAAATTACATGTAATCCAAATACACATACATGTTGCAGTGGGCGCTACAAGAAAAGGGATTAAACAACAACTAATCCTGATATTTTTCAAGTTGATGTAAATTGTAAATCTATTTGTGTACAAATAAATCCAAACTTTCCTGATAGGAAAATGGAAAAATTCATGACAAAAATAAAACGGAAAATTTACTGAAAAAAAGAAAATAAATTTACAAAAGATATGAGGATTGTTGGGAAATGTCCATATTCTTTCTTTGCAGAATTTTTTCATCAAACATATTTTTAAAATTTTTTATTAATCGTCACATGTAAATACTCTGCTAAATATATAAAAAAATAAAATAAAAAAAAATGAGGTACACGAATCTGTAAGATTGTAGCCAAAGTAAGTTATATAGTAGGCAAAACCAGCAAAGAAAATTTTAATACCAGTCTTTTTTTTCCTTTTTTTAATAAAAAAAAAACTTGGGAAAAAAGTACTTCAAAATGTAATTACAAAACTCTATGCTAGGATACTGTGACCAGGGCACTAATAACTGACCAAATGAAAAAATTTATATTTAGAAAGAATGAAAAACATTTAAAAGGCACAGGGTATGGTTCACCCTTTCCCCTGGGTCTTCTATTGTGAAATATTCAGCATAAAAAAAAGAGTGAAAAAGAAAACCCCCAGTCAAAGCCAATAAAAAGTGATCTTAAAAAGTAAAAATATGGAGGAATAAAAAAAAGGGAAGAAAAAAGTTATAGCTATGGGTTTGGATGTGGATTTAATTGGGAAGATTATGAATAGTGAAACAAGGGGCACAGTAAAAATCGGTGTCCAATGTCCTTACAAGTTGAAGAAAAGGCTTGCGGTACGTATCCGAAAGCATCTTGGGTATGCAACAGTAATGCATGTGTTTATCACATTGAAGATTGCTGCACAATACCCAAAAACTGCACTTTGCACCTTGACAGTATATTTCTTTGCAATAAATGCAAATCCACTGGTCATCTTCACCGTTAGCCTTTTGCAGCTTGTTTTTTTGTGGTTTTCTTGTAACCACCTCAAACAAGAAGATTGCGTTAAACAAGAGTTAGGTGGACATCTTCTTGTCCAGGAAGGCCTTCCAGTGTTAGGGGCCTCGACACGTGGACCAGTTAAAAACATTACAATTGGGCCATTGGCTGAAAGAGAAGGGGAGCGAGCCATAGCTACTGAGCACCATAGGCATAGCTGCAATGTGGCAGCACCACGGTCCTCAGACTAGACGTTCCTTCCCTCCTTGCTGTGCTTATTTCAGCTGGCAAACATACTGCATGACTCCCGTTATTCTCTGCGGTGTTGGGTTTAATGTCTGGTAAATAAGTGATCACGGAACTGGTGTTATGAAGAGAATTATATGCATCTCGCCACATATAAAAAAGTAGCGTATGCTCTCTATCCCCCTCCCACCTTATAGAATTCCTCTGTCACATAAACTCATTGAGGTCATCAGGGTCAATATGATCAGCAACATAAGTTAAAAAACTATTTTTTATTGATGAAGGAGAATTTTCTACTGGGAGAGGACTGTGTGTTGCTGGAGAAGGTATGGGAGGTGAAAAGGATGCTGTGGATGTAGTTTAAAAAGTAGAGTTGCTACACAGAGTTGAAATTTAGCGTAAAGAGAGAGGTGTTGAGGAGGGGACAGCCCCTTTCATATACAGAATAATTTCTGTTCGTTTTAAGTTATAATGTCGCTCCTTACTTTCAGTTAAAAAAACTTAAAAAAAATTATTCTATAGATTAAAACTTAACTTAATCATTTGGGTTAGGAGGAGAGTAGTAAAATTTGTCCTTGTTATTCCATGTTATTACACTGGCTTTTTGGCGCAAAAGTACTGTAATTCTGTATTTAGCTCATTAGAAGAAAATTCTTTTTCGTGTACAATTGTTGGTTTCTTTGAAACACTGTCGAATTTATAAATCACAACAAAAACGGATACACGCTTAACCTTGTTTCTGTAATGACAGGTTGTAACTTACCTTCAATATTTATTTACCTTCTTACTTTCTATTATCTACCCAACTTTTATTTATTTACCCAAACTTACCTTCAATATTTGCATTGCCACTAACCCATATTTTTGTTTTTATTTCCAATTATCTTTAAGTTATTTTTGTAGAAATTTTCCTTCATGACGTCTTTCACCAAGAAGGCGGGGGTGTTGCTACTACACTTGCATTGCGTCATGCAGTAGTAAAATAGGGGCGGTCCGAAAACCCGTCTCTGTTTTTCCAGAATGCCGAAGAAAAGTGGTTCTTTTCGAAAAGAGGTATTTTACCCTATGAAGTACAATTTCTCAGTGCTAAAGGAGTAAAACCAATTGATATTCATTGTGAGATCTGTGAAGTTTACGGACAAAACAGTATGAGTAATGGAATGATAAGGAAATGGGAGAGAGCATTTAAAGATGGCTGCACAAATGTGCAAGATAAAGAATTGAGTGGGTGTCCTTCAGTCTTTAATGAAGATTTGGTGTAGAAAGTGGAAGAAAAGGTAAGAGAAAACAGAGGCTTTACAATTTCATCAATGTGCAACTGGTTTCCTCAATATTCTCATAGTGTTTTGCATTGCATTGTGACTGAGAACTTGAATTACTGGAAATTGTGTTCACATTGAGTTCCAAAAATGTTGATGGATTTGCACAAAACCAAATATTTAGGCAGTGCATTGACTTTCCTTGAGACCCCAATGAAGGTGAAGTTTGTTTTTTTTTACCAAATTGTTACTGGTGACAAAACATAGGTGACCTACATCACACCAGAATCAAAACAACAATCCATGGAATAACAACATTCATCATCACCCAAAAAAGTGAAGTTTAAGCAAACAATTTCAGCCCAGAAAATCATGTGCACAGTTTTTTGGGACAAAAAAAGGAGTATTGCTAGTGGAGTTTATGCCTTGTAATGAGACAATCAATGCAGCATCTTATTGTGAGACATTGAACAATCTGCATTGTGCAATCCAAAACAAAAGATGTGGCAAGTTGAGTTTGCTGCATGACAATGCCCATCCACATGTGGCTAATCAGACCAAATATGTCATCAAATCTTTTAAATGGGAAACTCTAGATCATCCTCCATACAGCCGTTATCTGGCACCCAGCAACTACCATTTGTTCCTTCACTTGAAGAAACACCTGGGTGGTCAGCATCTTCAAGACAATAACAAAGTCAAAACAGTTGTGATACAGTGGTTAACAAGTCAGGCGTTAGAATTTTATGAGGAGGGTATTCAAAAACTGGTGCCATGTTATGACAAGTGCCTCAATATTCATGGAAATTATAGAAAAGTAGATTAAGGTACAAGGCTTTCATGTAAAAATAAAATTATTGTGATATCTTTGCATTTCTTTTTTTAATTCCAAAACAGTACTTACTTAAAAAAAATGCCTTGTATAAACAAATGCTTCATTGTTTATTTTGATAAAGTACTTGTTGGAAAGCTGTTTCCATGGGCACTCAAATAGGAGGGCTCCAGCCCCCCCCCCCCCCCTGGCTGAATGATGCTGCCTTATATTTTTGTTTTCAGATTTCTATTATACAGCATTGAAAGTGCCAATTAGATCAGGTAATACCTCCCCCCCTCCCTAAAATTTAGCTTATAGGAACCCATTGCTGTTCCCCATCTTTGCAAATTAGCCTTGCTGAGCTAAATGTCTACAACTTTCCAAATCAAATCCAGGGTGTAAAACATACCCTAGGAAGGTGTTATTAAGCTTCCATCTCTACCCTTTCCAGTAAAATTCTAATTTAGCTATTTTTGGCTATCTTGGAAAGGGGTTGGGTTAGGAAAATGAAACTTTCAGGGATGGGTCTAAAGGCTAAAGTATGGGTAAATATTTTGCAGTTCATATTATTGACTTACAAATAAAGTAAATTTACCACTCAATGCCTTTTTTATGCTCTTTCCAGATATAATAGTCATTTTTGTTGGAAATGAATTTTGCCCCCACCCCTGTATATACCAATTCAGGGTATATATTTGCACATTAGGGAGGGGGGTTTTGGTAAAGTTTAAACTTACCTCTCATTTACATCAGAAATAAAATTCCTAGAAAATCCCAAAATTCCAAGGCATCACCACTGCATGCTGATGCCTTGGAACTTACTCATCACTGGAGAGTACAGGTAAAGTAAAGCAATGCACCTTCAGGAATAAGATAGCTAAGTATTTATGATAGTTTTAATTGTTTTTTAGAATTTTGAAGGGTTTTCTTTAAATATGCCCCTCTTCTTAACCTTTACCTTACTCTTATTCACTTTGTTTATGTCTCAATTTTTAATCAAATTATATCCCTTGAAAACAATTTGACTCATTTTTATCAGTTTTACTAAATAGAAGCAAGCTGTTATTTGTCTCATTTGCACAGTAAAAGCCTACTTGTGAACTACCAAGTGTGTTTTTTAATTAAGGTCTGTTTTATTTTAGACACTAGTAATTCACATGCATACTACAATGAGCACATGTACTGTGTAGCAGCATGTCTACACAAATGTTTAAGACTATCAACTCACCCACTCTGTGTGAGGTTTGCTCAGGGATAAGGTTTTTGTCAGCAAGGAACCTGTCTGCTGCAAAAATTGATTGACAGATTTGCAAAGTGTATGGTGATACTGTTATAAGTGAAAGCAAGTTCATAAGTGGGCACAAAAATTCAAAGGTGTCTGTGACAATGTCCATGATGACAACTGCTCAGGTTGCCCTTCTTTGATTACAGACAATTTGGTGCAATCTAGATCTTTTTTAACTAGTGTCTGCCAGTTTTTAAACTGTCCTCCTCGTGTTCTATGTCATGTTGGTAGGGGTTATGTGATTGTCAGTGCAATGTAAAGCATGTCTAAGCCAGCAGAGCTTGATGCTGGCTTATACATGTCTGAGATTCTGTTCACATGCAACTTAAAAATGCTTATCTTTCTTCTTAAGCTAATCTCTCAACAAGTCCAAAGATGCCTGAAGAGTCTAGCAAAGACTGATTGAGCTCTCTGACTGCACATCCTTAGTAATAAGCTTCCAGGATGTCAACAAGATCAAGATTTTTTATTGACAAATAAATTTCTAAATTGGTCGACGGAGAGCAAGGCTCGATGTGTTAGCCATAAACAAATATAAGAAAATGCCAAAATAACAAATACAAGAAATAAAAAAAACATACAAGGTAGGAGATAACAGAGGAGGCCACCCCAGCGCAAGAACACCACAACACAATTCATACTAATATCAATTATTCATCAATCCCAACATCCACACAAAGAACCATTTTTGAAATATGTTTTTTCAAAGAAGATACTTTTTAAACTTGGGAACATTTCTACTAAATTAAGTTTATTTACAATATGAGGAATCTGGTATCTGATTGAGAATCTAGCTCTTTCTGATTTAATTGGAGGAAGGTAATACTTCTTTGAGCAGACGTGGTGGGCAGGAGAATTGGGAGTCTCAATTATATCCAAATCATTGAAATAGTTTGTTGAAGATTGAACATCACAATAGTACAATGTTCTATGCAGATCCTTCATTTATTTGAGACTGAGAACTCTAATGACGGCATGTAGAACTTAAGCTTTAAAAAGACTTTGAAGTTTCATTGAGTGAGGAATAAAACAAACTAGGCTTCTAATCGCCTTATTTTTAATTATTCGATGAGGTGAGAGGTAGACCATAATTGTATTAAGATAGATTACAGTGCAGTAATTTAGATATGATTCAATTAAAGAATGGTATAAGATTTTAAGGATGGAAAAAGGAAACACATATTTCAATCTATGAACACAACCTAAGTTATGGGCAAGTTTCAATCTCAAATAATCAGAATGTTTACAGAAGGATAAAAGCTCATCAAGAATAATCCCAAGGTAACAAAATGAATTTACTCTTTTTGTCCTACTTTGATGTACAATCAAAAATCATGAATTTTTCCAAAACCATTTATTCAAAGATTTCATTGCTATCACCATTTTCTCAACCAACAAAGATGGGGTTATAGCTTTTACTGTCACTGCTGTATCATCTGCAAAAATTACTGCTAAGCTACTATCTTGGGGTAAACACCTTGGAATGTCCTTTATATAAATCAAAAATAGTAATGGTCCTAATATTGATCCCTGTGGGACTCCAATATCACCAATAATAATATGGCTCGACAGGTTCCCATTTATTTTTATCTAAATTTTTCGGCCATGCAGGTAAGATCTTATTAGATCTAGGCCATTACCTCTAATACCTGTGTTATTAATTTTCTCCAGCAAAATTTTGTAATTTAGCATATCAAATGCCTTATTTATATCATAGAAAAGAGTAGACACATGATTGTCATCATTTAGTGAATCATTAATCTCTAAAATTAGCACAGCAATAGCTTGTTCAGTAGAATGACCTGACCTGAATCCAAACTGATTTTTAGTAAATAAATTCCTTTTATCAAAATACGAAAAAATTCTTTTTTGAAATTTTTTTTCTAAAACCTTAGATATTGGGGAAAGAATAGCTATTGGGCAATAGTTGCCTATATCTGTCTTATCACCTTTCTTATGAATTGGAATAACTTGTGCAGATTTCCATACTTCTGGAAAGATCCCTGGTGATATAGATGCATTTAAAATGTAAAGCAACAGAACATGGGTTACACAAGCAAGTTGTTTCAGAATATTTGTAGAGAGCCTATCTAGAGCTAGGTAATTACCACTTTTTAAATTTGTAATTACTTTCTGGATCTCACCAAAAGTAACAGGGACCAGAAACATACTAGAATTTTCAGATGGTGGGAGATATTCTTTATATAAATAAAACAGAGATTCAGGGGAATTCAGTTCAATAGTAGTATTAATATGAGAAAAATAATCTGCAACAATATCCTTCCCCTTCAATTCAAAACCATTTTCATTTATGATCACTTCAGGGTGTGGTGTCTTAGTATTATTTCAGTTTTTTCCTTGATTAAATTCCATGTAGTCTGAGGTGAACCAGATTTTTTAAATGAATTTTCATAATAAATTTGTTCACTTGTTCTAAGAATTTTTTATAATTTTTTAATTTTATATCAAATTTTTTAATTTTTTAATTGCTGTACATTATGAGCCAATGGGTGTTTCATTTTTATCTTATACAGTTGATTTTTCCCCTTGATTAATTTTAAAAGTGATATGCTTATCCAAGGTTTTTTGGGCAAGGTTCTTTTCCAATATGTAGTTTTAAATGGGGAGTGAAGGTGCAGTTTTTCATTTAAAATTTGATAAAGTATATCTAAGGAAGTATTTGGGTCATTCTCATTAGTAACTTCACTCCAATCTACATTGCTAAGATTAGATTTCAGTTCATTCATATTTACAATTCATGGAATGTGCTGTCTTCAAGTAGAATCTTGCACAAGTTCTATGTTCAATTGAGTCAAAGACAGCAACATAATCTATGAATATGTTGATGAGTGGAAGGTTGCACCTTTTGCATTGTTGCATGATCAAATGGAGTGCAAAAATCTGATCCAAGTATCCTTTACCAGACTGGTTTTTCCATTGTTGCATATTTCTTTATGTTTGGAATCTCTGTAGTAGAATGATGGCAAATAATTTGGCTCCAGTGTTGATGAGAGATATGCCTCTATAACTGACATGCTCTGACTTATTGCCTTTTTTGTAAATGGGAAGGAGTACAGCTTTAGACTGACTATCTAGATAATTTGAGGCATGTCTCTCTTTAATCATTTCCAGGGTTTCTTTTGAGCCAGCTTGAAGAAGGTGACAGTTTCTTGAGTCAGATTGTAACTGGAGAAAAAAACATGGGTTTGTATATCATGCCCAAATCAAAGCAACATACACACATACTTGCCTGTAAAGGTGAAGGCCAAACAGACTCTGTCCCAGTGCAAAATCATGGCATTGGTGTTCTGGGATAGGCATGGTGTTTTGTTGGTCAACTTCATGCAATAAGGAACCGCTATCAATGCAGACGCAGAGCAAGCTGACAGGAGCAAAAGTTTGGAAAAAATGTATTTGGGTAAAATGCAAAATCTTGCTGTGTATTGACAATTTTTATTTTTGTCTCTTAAATTTAACTTGATTATTCATTTTAGTTTCTGTTTTTTAGGTTAGGTTCATTCATTCACAGTAATTTATGTGTGATTCAAGTTTGGCTGGGTTTTCCACTTTAAATTTTGTTGTTGTTTTGTGTCCATAACACAATTATAAGACAGGACCAAGTTAATATCTACAGATTTTCCACTTGGGAAGGGGTGCTGTATAAAACCATTTTTGCCTAAACATTTGACAACAGGCTCCAGTCTGCTGGTGTCATTGAATCATCAATTGTTTTTTGAAAAAGGTGACCTAAGGGATCTGAAAGGGTATCATTGGCCATTTTTTATTATTCTTGAATAGATGTCATCAGCCCCCCCCCCCCATTTCAACTCAAAAGTGTTAATAGTTTAGTCTTTTGTATACCACTTCTTCAGTTATTGCTATATCTGACATAGCAATAAGTTAATGAAGGGGAATGGTAGTCAGTGCTCTCCAAATATACAGATGCAAATTACTGTTTTAGAACAAGCCAAATCTGCATACTGGCCAATAAATCAGTAAAAGATTTTAGTTTATTAGTTCATGGTTCTCTATGAAGATTAACAATTGAGAGAATTACTTTGAAATTACTTTTTCAAAGTTGTGATGGGTAATTATTACTTCGGGGCCAACTATAGTTCAATACAGTAACTCAAGTCTAGAAGGGATGGTCCTGATCCATATTAATTTGGGTTATTTCATTAAAATTTTGGCAAAGGTCATAATTTATCTGCTAGGCACAATTTAAAAGGAGAAGTTTCAGTGTTTGCCTGGTCTGATCCATAACCATTACAAGTCTTCAACATTAATCATTTATATTACCTATGCCAAGTAAAATGTTACCTTCAATGGATGAATACAATACTGGCACAATTCATGGTTTATAAATAATCTTAAGAATAGTCACTTACAAAGTCACCCACAAATATTCTCTTTGCAGCTACTCCCCTTCTACAAAGTGGGTTGTTTCAGTTTAATAATAATTTATGTTGGTCGATATTAAAATAAGTGAGTTTTGTCTTCTTTGTTTGGGAAACCATCAGCATATTTATTCAAAATTTAAAGCAAGTCTTGATGAGAAATCATGCAGTACCACAGGACAGGGACATACTAGGTAGGAAATTTTCAGAGGAGAAGGATAAGTTAATGTTTAAAACCTTAATAAGGGGTTCTGGTACTCTAAGTCTTGAAATTATTATCACAAAATATGCTATTGTTTAGAGGTGGTTGACCCACTGCCAACAGATTATCATTATTTGCCCATGAGGACATAGAATTTAGGGTTTTGTTTGCACAATGGAACTACAGAGAAATTGTGTAGGGTAGCTGTAAGTAATTGTAGGCCTTTGTACTATGTTTTTTGTTTTGTTTTTTTGGCAACTAACAAAGTTTTCTTCTCCATCTTCAAGTTTTGAACTAAATAGTGCTCTGAGTTTGCAGCACTTTGCAAAGTAATTTTTTTTTTTTTTTTTTTTTTTTGTATTACCCAGGAATTGTCTATTTTAAGCTCAAAAGGAGTTCTAGAAAAAACTAGAGGCCCTCCATTTACAGGTTACAACTACAAGATAATTAAGCTAAGATGAATGTAGAGAATCTGAACATGGTCAAGGATTATTGATGGATAGGTTATTTCTTCTTATGCATATTGACAAGATGGATCAAATGGCAGGATGTGCAGTAACTTCTACTAAGTAAAAATAGTAACACTCATCTCTAGTAAGGATTCAAAAGTGATTTTTAAGGTATTTAATTTGACTTTAAATATTTAGAAGATGGATGTCATCTCAGATATGGTTTAGCTTTTGATTTCTAAATATTTATATATTATGCATGAAACAATAATTTTATTAGTCCTTCTACCAGAAAAAAACAACAAATAGTGTAGTATTTGTTTGTTTTGAGGGTTTGACAGGATTTACACTTTTTGACATTACTTTAAGTGTAGTTTCTGGAAATTGAATTTTTTGCTAATTCATGTTTTCTGTTTTAGGAGTTTGTGGATATCATGCTCTCCAAAACAAATAGAAAGACACCTACAGTTGTTCACAGGCATTATAAAATTAGCAGAATCAGACAATTTTACATGAGAAAAGTCAAATTCACACAGCAAAATTTCCATGACAAACTTTCACAGATTTTGACAGATTTCCCGAAATTGGAGGACATTCACCCTTTTTATGCTGATTTAATGAATGTACTATATGATAGAGATCATTATAAATTGGCACTGGGTCAGTTAAATATTGCCATGCATCTTATTGACAATGTTGCTAAAGATTACACCAGGCTTATGAAGTATGGAGACTCATTATATAGATGTAAGCAATTGAAGAGAGCAGCACTTGGAAGGTGGGTATCTTCAATACGGGGTAGTATTTTCATAGAAAAATTGACTCAGGGTACCATTATTAGACAAAGTAAAAACTGAAATTATATTCTTTGGCAAAGATTATTTTCTAAAAAAGTCCTCAAATTTGTAATTGAGGGAAAGGTAACAATATAAAACCATGTGTATTGTGTCTGAGGGGGGGGGGGCATTTCGCAATGTAAGTAACATATTACATGGTTTTCTTGCACATAATTTTTACCCTTGGGGGGGGGGCTTGTGGAAAAACATTAGTATTATCCCTGTCAGTCAGGGATACAAAGGCAAACAGAGGATTTCACTTGGATTCTAAGAAAACATAGGTACAAATCTATAAATTGCTGGGCCAAATTCAGGATTGATGCTTAGAAAACAATTTAATAGTGGTGTAGTTATTTTTCCTTTTTTTAATTTATTAAATTTTTTTTATAGAGAAGTAAAGAGCAGTATTAAAACCTGAAAAGAGCAGAAATAATGTCATATAATAAGGCAAACTGAAAATGAAGAGAAGTTACTATGAATGAATAAATGTAACTTACAACAAACAGAAGTTAAAGTAAGTAATCAGGTCATACTGAAAACAAGTAGTATTGACTATGAATGAATAAACCAAACCCAAAGTGAACTGAAATTACCTCAAATAAGAGTGATTATATTGCCCCCATAAACATTCTTAAGGTTCAAGTATCACTTATTCTTTCTTGAAACCAATGGAATTGATTGTTTAAAGGCTAAGCCGGTTTTTACACTGAGTCAAGACTTAGTTTGTCTGTATACCAAGCCAATCCAACTTAGACTTAACTTATGGTTGCACTTAGCCAAGACTTTGCTCACTTTTGCTTGTCATGATTAAGCTTGTCTTTGCAACAAGGCAGTAGTTGTGCATTTTGCAAATCATCACAGCCTGGACCTTGCAAAATTCCAGCTTAAAAAAGGTGTAACATCTGCTAAAACAACCGCCAGTTGAAGGAAAGAGGAAAGGGGTCAGCTTTTGTTTTCTAATAAAATGAGTTACCTCCCTTCTCAAGTTTCAGCAACAAATTGGTTCTTTACCAAGTGATCAAAGGGAAAAACATGTAGGGAACTCAGCAGTCTCTTCTTAGTCAACACCTATGATTTATTCTGAATGTTAAATTAACTTAATTTTTATGTACTGATGTCATTATGATGTCAAATCTTATGTATGCTTATAAAGGCTATAATCACTTTTGACAGTCATTATTATCACTATTCTTGTACCAAAGAATTTGGTTTGATGCTTGTAATGGGAGGGGAAGGTGTGCAAATCAGAGTATTTTTACCTGTGAAAATAACCAAGAAGTTTGGGTTTTTGTTTTTTTCTGTATTTTTATAGAGAGGCGGTAGAGGTTTAGCTCTAACGCCAAACCACTCCCACCTCCTGGTTTGGATGTGATCATGGCATAATCTTCAATTCCAGAACCTTCTTCCTAGCTCTTTTTGTTTGTGGATTTTTAGTTGACACTATTTAGTTCTGTTCTTTTTTTTTCTTTTTTTTTTGTCACTCAGTGGGTGGTTAGAAGTTTGTGTATTTTTTTTATAGATAGACAGTGTAATTCCCTTTGTCTCTTTCCACTTACATATCAAACTGAACCTCTTGGTTTCAAAATTTCTTGAGAGGTTTTGCGCCATTAGCCTTTTGGAGGAGGGGTATGACTTCTGGGGCCTATATTCATTCTTATTTTTATGTGTTGATGTTCTTATGCTGTGTAAAGTCAGTATTACACTTAAAGGGGCAGTGATCTGTGGTTCAGACACAGTTGGCACAAGGGGATGAAAGGGTAGAATTCCAATTGATACGCAGAAACCAACCTCAATCCATGCAATGAAAAGGCTGGTGAATTTAGGACAGTGCAGGGCTCGGAATTAGTCCCTAAAGTCCTTTTTTTGGCTGAAGTCCTTTTCCAGTCCCTTTTTATGCAGGAAGTCCCTTAGCTCCCCTAAAATTCCGTATTTGGGAGCATGGTATTTTGAATATTAAAGCATGAATATTTGAGACCCTCTTTAGATAATATAGCTTTTCCACAAATCTGGTTGTACTGAGCTCTTGGTTATGTTATTGCAGTTCAGGAAGAAGCAACAAAACAGTGGGAACTTTGTTTGTGGCCAAAGTGTCTATTAACTGTTGTAAATATAGGCAGCTAATAACAGCACAAAACTGGCCTATGTGGTGGGTGGGATAGATGGGTCACATTGTGGTGCTGTTCAAGGATAAGGAGTAACATTGGCCTATAAAGTGGTTGGGATGGATTAGTTGTATTGTTGTAACGTTCAAGGATGGATAATTCCTATAGCTTCATGAAATGAACCATACCAGTATGAATTTATTCGAATTGACTTGTATTCCAATGGTACAAACTATATATTCTTTCCCCCTAAAGGTTAGTTATTAAACTAATAGCAGATTGAGTGAGAACCATGGGCGCCCATAGGCTGAATTTTAGAGGGGGGGGGCTTACCTGGTCTAATTTGTTACTTCCAATGCTGTATAATTGAAATCTCAAGATAAAATATCATAGGCAGCATGATAGTGCTGCCTAAGTAAAGAGCAATATGGGCACAATATATTATTAATTTTTATTGTTTTAGACCAGAGCAGTTATTATAAAAAGTAATGTCATAGAAACTTCAAAAAGAGCTCATGGAGGGCAACCAGTCTCCCCCCTCCCCCATGTCAATCACTTTGCCAAACACATCCAATCAAAATTTTGAGATAACCATTTTGTTCAGTGTAGTTTAAAGGTCCGGAAATTATGACTTTGAGGATGACAACCCCCCTCCCCACAACCCGCAGGGTAAGGCTTTAAGTTATGCCCTGGGGGGATATGAGGTTTTTTATAGAAAGGGTGGTTGTACAAACCTCGGAAGGGGCTCATTTGATTGGTAGTCAGAAGTTCTACTGACCTTTTTAACAGTCAAGAGTGATTGGAGGTCAACTGCCAATCATTTCCCCAAACACATCCAATCAGAATTTTTTGGATAGCTATTTTGTTCAGCATTGTTGAGAGGTCTAGAAATTATGTCTGAGGATGAACCCCCCTCCTCTCCATAGCCCTCAGGGCAAGGGTTGTAAGTTATGTCCTGGGGGCATATTAGGTTTTTATAGAAATGGTGGCCGTATATACTTTGGAGAGGGCTCATTGGATTGGTAATCAGAAGTTATAGTGCTCTTTTTAAGAATTAAAGTGATCAAAGGGCCAATCCCCCCCCCCCCCCCTACACACACACACACACACATGTCGTATTTTCTTGATATGCATCTGATAGAAATTTTGAGACGGCCATTTGTTGTTGTAGAAACTTCGAAGAGGGATTATTCGGTTGGAAATTGAATGGACTAGTGTCCTCTTTAATAGTCGAAATTGATTGGAGCGCAACCACCCCCCCCACCCATAATTTCCCCCAAACACATCCAATCAAAATTTTGTGATAGTTATTTTGTTTGACGTAGTTTAAAAGTCCAGAAATTATGTCTTTGAGGATGAGACCCCCCCCCCCCCCACACACACAGTACTCAGGGCAAGGGTTGTAACCTATGCCCCGAGGGCATATAAGGTTTTATGGAAATTGTGGTTGTATAAACTTAAGTTTAAGTGCCATTTTTAAGAGTCAAGCGTAATGGAGAGAAAATAGCCCCCCCCCCCTCTCTGATATCCTCTTTTCCCTAAATATACCATCGAAATTGTGAGATAGCCATTTTTTAACCAATAGTCCAAAGATAATATAAATATGTCTTCAGTAATCAAATATAAGAAATATTTAGGCGGACGTTAAACTAAATCAAAACAAACTATGAACATGTGGACTTTCAAAAAGATGACAAAGCAATATCTCAAGAACAACTTATATTATTAAGTTAGATTTTTAAGGGTAAGTTGTGGGGATTTTGAACTACCCAGAAGGCACTATTTGTATACTTTTAATACTACCACTACAGTTACTGTAACTAATGATGCTAAGAGTATTAAGATGAAACTTTTAAGAAACGTTTAGGGGGAGTTCCAATTAAACGAAAAAACTGTATGCATGCAGGTTTTCAAAAAGGCATATAAGCAATATCATAGGCAGTACCACTCTAAAATAGCTAGAAATATAATTGAAACATTTAAAGAAGCTAATTTTGAAGTTCTAGATTTTAAAGTTTTAATTTTAAAGAAACAAAATTAAAAGTTCTAGTGTCCATTCTAAAAAAAAAAAAGTAAAAAGAGATTTGGGGGCAATTAGCCCGTCTCTCAAGCTGATTTATTTCCCAAAAACATCCAGTCAGAATTTTGAGACAACTATTTTGCTCAGTATAGTAGAACGATCCAGCAACTATGTCTTTAGGGATATTGGGCATGTCAACCCCCCACAATTATGCAATTGGCCCATTATGCTAAATAACTAAATGCTACTTTAAAGCTAAATCAAATAGACACTTCAACAATATATCGAGAACAACTGGGGGTAGTAAGTTGAAGCCTTTTGGGCTACTACTGTTACTACTTCTGCTCTTTAAAATTTAAATAAATAAAAAGAGTGTAAGCGTTTCCAGGTTGTCAAAGAGCATAGATAGAATCTTTTGGGGATCATATTAAGTTTTATTTTTTGAGGTCAACTTGAGGAAGTATAAAATTAAATTAAAAAATACTGTTTGTCTCAGGATTAAAAATTGCTGAAAAAGTTTCTCCTAACATACAAATAGCAAGTCAAACTATGGAATCTTATAGAAAAAAAAACCGAAAAGATATAAAATGTTATTTTATTTTATTTTCATGAAATAATTGACAATGTCAATAAAAAACAAACAGAAATTAATTTAAGAAAAAAACTTTTCCACAAAACAAGCTTTTCAAAGAAAAGTAAAGAGCTCCATTAAGCCAAAAATGGGCAGAAAAGAAGTCAAGTAATCCTCCAAGAGTAAACCTACCACAAATCACTATCAATTAATAAATGAAACTCAAAACGAACAGAAATTAGAATAAATAACCAAGTCAAACTCAAAACGAGCAAAAATTAACATTAGTAAGGCTGATAATCCCCATGCCTTCTAAAGACCAGAACATATTTGCGCTTTACTGAAAATAAACATGTTTAAATGTTTTCCTTTTTTTTTACTTAAAACAAAATTAATACATAAAATTTAAGACTTTAAGGAATAAATATCAGTATATGTATATTAAACTGACAATTCACAGGTTTTTTTTTTTTTTTTTTTTTATTTTTTTTTTATTTTTTTAGTAAAGACTAATTTATGTTCTGGTCTTGAGAAAGCAGGATTGGGGTTGTCAGCCATAGTAATGTCAATTTTTGCTCGTTTTGAGTTTGACTCGGCTATTTATTGTAATTTCTGTTTGTTGTGAGTTTCATTTATTTGTTGATAGTGATTTGTGGTAGTTTTACGCTTGAAAGATTATTTTACTTTATTTCTGCTCATTTTTGGCTTAATGGAGCCCTTTACTTTTTTTTGCAAAACTTATTTTGTGGAAAATGATTTTTAAATTATTACAAATATAAGGCAGCGTCATTCAGCCAGGGAAGGGGCTCGAGCCCCCCCCCCCCTTATGGGTGCCCATGGTGAAAACAGGAGTGTACTATGGGTATAGTATTCTGATGACAAAAATCTTAAACTCAGTGTTTTTCCTGCTGTATTTAAACCTACTTGTCTTTCAGGTCCCTCAAGTGTATTTAGGAAAGACAATGAGCAACTGCAAATTCTGTTGCTCCCGGTTAACTAAAGAAGGCTTGTGTGTCAGAAATATAAACGACTGGTGTAGGATTGGTGATTAAGTTTTCTTTTTACTGCACAATATGCAGGAAAAACCTTAGCTGTCGCAAAAACTTTTACACTTTGAAACAGCATGCTTAGTTGGACGAGCAAAAGAAACAGGTTATGATCTGTTTCAATCCGCTGCAGTCACGATTGTGTGGATTTGCTAGGGAACAGTCCCAATCAGATGAACCATCAGCTAGCGATGGAAGTAAAACTCCTGCGATGTTTTGTGACAAACATGCCGCATACAAAGCAGAAATCGTCTGGGTATTAAAGTTCTTGCGAGCTTTTTGTGTATATCTGCAGCTTCGTGTGACGGAATCATTGATGTCTTTGAAGTCATATTCCCTGGTAAGCTACCACCTGGGATGTCAATGAGCGCAGAGAAAGCTATGTACTTGATAACTGATGCACATCACCCATACTGTAAACAAAGTTTTATGAAGGATTTAGGTGAAGCTCACATTGTTCTTGAATACAATGAAACCACAAACAGCTAAAGAAAAAAGAGCAACAGATTAGAGCAACTTTTGATCCTCTTTAAGAGATCAACCTGTGTACCGCCATCTGGTGATGTATCCCATGGCACATGCAACTGGTAAGGACATTGCAAAAAACTGATATTATGCATTGGGAGCAAGAATTTACCTCTTGAAATGACTAATTATGATAAGTAGCAATGGATAGAATGTCAACAAAAGGAAATGGTTGCAAGTGTATTTATTGAAAAGAAGGTCTTTGAAGGAGCTTTTGAACATTGGAATTTGTATCATCCATGTTGTGCACAACGCATTCATGAAAGGGCCCCAGGAATTTGGCGAGGAGTCATTCAACCTTGTTGTCATCTTGAGGCATTTTTCCCTTTGTTGGCCTGTATGATGCAAGGATTTTTTTGAATGCCAGAAAAAGAAATGTGTCCCATAAAGTAGTTGCACTCAGCAGGTCCCAACAAGGTGGCTGACGTTTGGTCCTGCTGTTTGATGAGCGATTGATCAGTAGCCGGCACTCTTGGAGTATTTTTAACATTACGTGCCATTGAAGAAACATTTAAAGAATGTTGCGTCGTCAGCAAAGTACCTCAAGATTGTAAGCTACCTAAAAAGGAAAGATATCCTTGTATAACTCAAACTTCTGCATTTATCGTTTAATCTTTTTACGAAATTCACAGCAGCGTTTCAGAAGAACGAAGCCCTTGTGCATGCTCTTTATGCCGAGCTGGAAAACTTTCTTCTCACTTTTTTGGCGAGACTTCTGAAACCCGACCGTGGTCGTATCCAGGATTTTTTTCGGGGTGGGGGGTACAACTTTTTTTTATAAAAACGCATCAAATATTTATTTTTTTACGTTTTTTGGAGTCCGACAAACAATTTTTTTTTTGGGGGGGGGGGAGGGGGCTTCCAACTCCCTAACCTGCTGATGGAATTTCTGACAGTTTGCTTGAGAACTTCGACAACTATTTGCAGGACACTATTGTAGGTGGGTAATCTGAGCTTGTGTTAGATGCTCTGGAACTCACCTTGGCGGAAAGACCAGGGTCCTATTGAAGGGCACAAATGCATTTCGAGGCGACTTCCAAACGCTTGATGAAAAAGTGCCCTATCTTTTCTAATAGCCGTCTCGAAGTGCTTTGGTGCCTGGATCCAATGGAAAGGAAAAGAGCTAGAAATCTATCAGATATAGTTGTGCTTGCTCGAAAGATCCCAGTAGGAGTAAGTCTTGAATATGTTGGAAGTGGGTGGATATTGCTGCAAGCCGAGAAATCAATAGAACATACGCCATCACGGGTCTACCATTACTGACATCAAATCTTCTCTATGATAGATGCGTTTAGTGGGTAAAAGTATATGCTTTTGTTGAAGCTTGTAAAAATTGCTTTGACATTATTGCACGGCTACTCTGACGCAGAGAGGGGTTTTCAAACAGTTCGTGGTAACGAACTGTAAGTAAAGAGCGACCCGGCTCAATCGTAACCGAAACTCTAGAAAACGGTATTTTGATATAAATGTATGCACCAATAGAATTAAATTTTAATGTTGATTTCAAATATATAAGTTTTATCAAGTTTAGTCCTATCCATAAAAATTTACGAGCCTGAGAATATTTGGGTGATTTTCGAAAAAAGGGCGAAAGAATCCCTAAAAACTATAAAATCTTAATGAAAATCACACCATCATATTCCGCGTATCAGAGAACCCTATTGTAGAGATTTCAAGCTCCTATTTACAAAAATGTGGAATTTCGCGTTTTTTTGCCAGAAGAAAGATCACGGGTGCGTGTTTATTTTTTTTTATTTTTTTTCCAGGGGTGGTCGTATCGACTCAGTGGTCCTAGAATATCTTGGGAGGGCTCATTGGAATGGAAATTAAAAGTTTTAGTGCCCTTTTTAAGTGACCAAAAAAAATGGAGGGCAACTAGGCCCCCTCCCACGCTCATTTTTTTCCCAAAGTCACCCGATCAAAATTTGAGATAACCATTTCGTTCAGAATATTCGAAAATATTAAAAGTATGTCTTTCAGGATGACTAAATCCCCCGAAGTTCCCGGAGTGAGGGCTGAAAGTTATGAACTTTACCCAATGTTAACATATAGTATTGGTTATTGGGAAGTATACAGACGTTTTCAGGGGAGATTTTTCCTGGTAGTGGGGGGGGGACGGGGGCTATGGGGGAGGATCTTTCCATGAAGGAAGTTTTCATGGGGGAAGGGAAATTGCTATGAAGGGGACGCCGGACTTCCCAGCATTATTTAAAAAAAGATCAGAAATTAAATATAAAAAAACGAGTTTTTCTACTGCAACAGCAGCAACATCAAAACTTTAAACGAACAGAAAATATTACATATATGATTGGGTTCACGCCCTAGTCAATATATCGCTCTTTAAGCCAAAGATTTTTTAGTACTTTCATAAGAGCTATTTATTCTAATTAACAGCCTTTGTGATTAAGTGGTAATTTTTAAAGAATTGGAACACAATTCGAACTTTCGCTTAAAGAGCAAGGTATTAACTAGAGGACGTAGCCCCTAATATACGTATTACAAAGATGTGAATATAGAAGTTCGTTACGTAAGTTAATTCGTAAGCTACGTATATTTATTACAAATGAAAACGTTCGTAAATAAAATTAAACAAGTTTCGAGAAAGCCATGTAACCAAATAAAAGTAAATTAATATGCAAATTTTGTTCTAATTATTCATTTACGGTGAGCCAAGATCAAAACCTGCATTTTTTCAAAAACGTTCAAAAATTAAATTAAAAAAATAAATTTTTTTAACTGAAAGTAAGGAGCGACATTAAAACTTAAAGCGAATAGAAATTATTCCGTATATGAATGGGACTATCGCCTCCTCAACGCCTCACTCTTTACGCTAAAGTTTGACTTTCTCACAACTCTTTTTTTTTAAACAATGAAAAACTTTAGCGTAAAGAGCGAGGCGTTGAGGAGGGGACAACCTCTTTCATATACGGAATAATTTCTGTTCGTTTTAATGTCGCTCCTTACTTTCAGTTAAAAAAACTTTTTTTTTTTTATTTAATTCGCTCACAGGAATACTACTTCCGTTGGACAGAGTCTCCATGTTAGAAAGAGTCCTGAATACGAAGCTGTGTGTGATTGACAAATTGAACAGATATGGAGGCAAACCCGAAAAGGTTTCCTATTTCCAAAAGAATTGTTGACTTTGGCTAGGTTGGCATGGTCAAAATACCCAGACTCTGTGGATAGGAAGGTAAAATAGAAAGCTGCTGAACGAAGCGTCCAAGACAAAGAAAGGAAACTGAACCTATTTGATATATCTAGCAATAAAAAAAGCCAGATGGGCTTGAGGATTCATTGTAAGAAAAGCGGGCCTCTGAAAAACAAAAGCGAGTAATTGTTGATGCCCTCTTGAAAGAGGCCACCGATCGCCTACGGAGAGCGGTAGCCTCAATGGATTCTGTGGACATCACCATGGCAAATTCCCTACTAGATAATGCCATGAAAACGCGAGAAGACGAAAAAAACGAAACCGATGAAAAAGTACGGGCTGAAAAGGACATACAAAAGAAGAATTCAGACCTCATAAGCAAGTTCACTAATCTCTCAAAAAAGTCGAAGAAGTGAATGGGTTAGCTTGCAAGCTGAACTCTTATGGATTTTTTTTTAATTGATCTAGTCTTGAAGTTGCTTTCCTTTTTTTTGTTTTAAATAAACATAACTGAAAATTTGAAGGAAAAAATATGGAGAAACAAAGACAACTGACCTGTCTCATGGGAAAATGAGTCTCTTCCAGGCTCGTGAATATGATGATTCTTAGGGTGACTTGGTCACCGTTTCTGATTCATAAGCAAACGAGTATTTTAATCATGAATGGCAATCCAAATCTCTTCCAACTTTTGTCCCGGATTGGTTCTTTTTTTTTCAACCCTATAAGTCCCTTGACAGGTCGTCAAATCCCTTTTCTAATGAGCAGGAATCATTCTGAGTCCTGACAGTGGTATTTGCTATGACTCCCTGGTGAATACAAGAATGAGTTTTATACAGGATGCATAAGAGTAGACCCCGAAGCCGCGCCGAAAAGTCGGCGGCGCGCCGCCGAAAAAAACGGGGGCGTGCCACCGACCGTCCATCAGCGCGCTGACGCCGCCGCTGATTCTATCGGCGGCGGCGTCACTAATACGCCGCCATTTTTTTTCTCTTTTTTGCTTATCGATATCGACCTCCGAGCTTCAACCGTCATCCCGGCTAATCTGTTTCTTAAAGATAAATACTGTTATCTTGGGCTCGCCATGTATATCGGTTCGTAAGAAGGAGAAGAAGAAATTTTTCTTGAAACAAAAATTCTACCTTCCACTTTAGAATTCTGTTTATTTTTCTTTCTGATTTTTCGGATGAAAAGAGGTAGGTAAAAGAGCATTAGGCGGTTCAGGATGTTATCATAGGCAGCACAATCGCGCTGCTTAAGCAAAGAACAATGTTAGCACAATGTATTATTTGTTTGTTTTGTTGTTGTTTTTTTTCATACCAGGGCAATTCGTGTCGAAGGAGTTGTCGTAGAAACTTTGAAAAGGGCTCATTCGATTGGAAATTGGAATAGCTAGTGCCCTGTTTAATAGTCGAAAGTGATTGGAAGGTAGCTAACACCCCTTCCACGCCCACCATTTCCCCAAACACATCCAATCAAAATTCTAAGATAGCCATTTTGTTCAGAGTAACTGATTTTCAGAGAGAAAATATGTTTTTGAGGAGGTTACTCCCCCGCAACCCTTAGGGCAAAGGTTTTAAGTTATGCCCTGGGGGTATATAAGAACGATGTTGGCACAATGTATTATTTATTTTTTTTTTCTTTAGACCAGGGCACTTCGTATCGAAGAAGTTGTCTTAGAAACTTCTAAAATGGCTCATTCAACTGGAAATTGGAGTGGCTTGTGCCCTTTTTAATAGTCGAAAGTGATTGGAAGGCGGCTAACACCCCTTCCACGCTCACCACTTCCCCAAACACATCCAATCTAAATTTTGAGACAGCCATTTTGTTTAACGTAGTTGAGAGTTCTGGAAATTAGGTCTTAGAGGATGACAACCACCCTCACAGCCCTTAGGGTAAGCGTTGTAATTTATGCTCTAGGGGCATATAAGGTGTTAATAGAAAGCATTGTCGTAGAAACCCAAAAAGGGATCATTTGATTGGAAATCGAAAGGCCTAGAGCCCTTTTTAACAATCGAAAGTGATTGGAAGGCATGACATTTTTATAGTAAAGATAGATGTGGGTATAAGATAAGGTAATCTTATCTTATCATATAATGTATCATTTTTGTTGTTGTTGTTGTTGTTTAGACGAGGGCACTTCTTATCGAAGGAGTTGTCGTAGGAACTTTGAAAAGGGCTCATTCGATTGAAAATAGAAAGGGCAGATGTCCTTTTTAATAGTCGAAAGTGATTGGAGGGAAACTAATCCCCCTCCCACGCCCACCCTCCCATTTGCCTTTATGTTTAAAAAGTTAATGTTGCCTTAAGATTAAATCAAAATGCACTGTGTTAATGCTAATTTCAAATAAGGGATCTCAGCAGTATCCCCAGAACGACCGAGGGTATTATGTTCAAACTTTTGAGGCTACTTCTGCTCTTAAAATATAACCAAATCAAAATAGTGTAATTGTATCCAATCTATCAAAGAAAGTAAACAGATTTTTTTTTCGAATGGTATGAAGTTTTCCATTTCAGGTCAACTAGATGAGGTATGAAACTAAATTAAACACTACTATTTGTAACCAGATTTTTAAAAGGGTCTGTGTTGTTAAAAATTGCTGGAAATTTTTTCCAGCATACAAATAGCAGGCCAAACTATAAATTCTTAATAAAACGAAAAGATTTAAAGTATTATTTTCCTTTTCCCTGAAAAGACTATTTCAATATAAAATGAACAGAAATTAATTGAAAAAACTGTTTCCACAAAATAAGTTTTTCAAAGAAAAGTAAAGAACTCTATTAAATAAAAATGAGCAAAAATAAAACCAAATAATCTACCAAGCGTGAAACTACCCCAAATCAGCATCGATAAATAAATGAAACCCAAAACGAACAGATACAATAGATAACCGAGTCAAACTCAAAACGAGCAGAAATTGACATAATTTGGGTTCAAAACCCCCATGCCTTCCCAAGCCCAGAATATAATTTGCTCTTTACTGAAAAAAAAAATACAAATGAATGTGCATTGTCAGTTTAATATACATATAATGATATTTAGCAATGAAAATCTTAACATTATTTGATTTATTAAAGTTATAAAAGTAAAAACAGTTACATTTTTTAGTAAAGTGCAAATTATGCTCTGGCCTTGGGGATGCAAAGGGGTTTTGAGCCCAACTTATGTTAATTTTTGATCGTTTTAAGTTTGACTCGGTTACTTGTTGTAATTTCTGTTCGTTTTAGGTTTCATGTATTTATGGATACTCAATGGCTCCAGGAAAAGCAAACAAACCCACTTTTGTTACATCAGTTGTTACTGAAGTGATATAACCGCTAATTTAAAATAGTTGGTAAGCCATGGCATCTGACTTGTATACAGTGTTTTTTCGATGTTGTTATTTGTTTTTTCACTTCCTTTTCGTATGTATTTGATGAACAGGAGATATTTGAACCTCAAACTTTGAAAGTTATACACACATTAGCCGAAATCATTAATAAGAAGAAAATGACTAAACACAGGATTTTATAGGAACAATGCGATGTTAAACATAAACACAACGGGTTTTCCTGGGTCTAGTGGCTAAAAATGAGGATTCTACTTGGTCTGATCGACGGTGCACATACACACTTCCTGCACGGCCCAACAAATTCCTAGTTTGTCATATTGTTCTTGCACGTTTTTAGCCAAACATTTTAAAATCCCCATTAAAATCAAGTTGAGGTTTAATGGTCTTGGTGAAGTGGAATTTTTATTATTATTTTTAATCGAAAAATCGGCGCGCCGCCAAAAAATTTCGGTGCGCATGGCGGTGCGCCGCTGCCGATACTAAATCACGCATTCGCCGCCGTCATGTCGGCGTGGCGCGGCTTCAGGGACTACATAAGAGGCTATTACTTGCTACCCATGAAAAATTTTGATCGATTTTTTCTTGTTTTTTTTTTCATCAGCAGCTATGCCTAAGGGGAGGTGGAAAATATATTAGAAACAACTGATTTGTCGGCTTTCAAATCATTAACAAAAACTGAAGGTATTCCTTTTAAACTTGAGTATAAGCTAACCTATTTTTCATAAATTGCAAGAAGTTGAGTTTCTTTTTGGTTTACTATCAATACGGCAAATACTAATTCAAATAGGCAATGTAAATCATTTTGCTTATTTTATTTTCTTTACAGAATGGCTACAATTATGAAGCGTCAAGGACAGAGCTTGCAATATCTTGAAGAAGTAAGGCAGCATCTTTCACGTCTACCTTCCATTGATCCACATACAAGAACACTTCTCATAACTGGTTTCCCTAACGTTGGGAAATCCTCTTTCATTAATAAAATTACGAGAGCTGACGTTGAAGTTCAACCTTATGCTTTTACAACCAAGTCATTATATGTTGGCCACACTGATTACAAATACCTTCGGTGGCAGGTGATTGATACACCTGGTATCTTAGATCATCCACTGGAAGACAGGAACACAATTGAAATGCAAGCTATCGCTGCCTTAGCTCACCTTCGGGCTTGTATTTTGTATGTCATGGATATATCAGAGCAATGTGGTCATTCTTTGGAAGAGCAAGCTCATTTGTTTGATAGTATCAAGCCACTTTTTACAAATAAGGTATGTACATATTAATGAAATATTTTTTTATATTTATTGTTTTATATTCATTTTTTTTATATTCATTGTTTTATATTCATCAAGAGTAGACCAGTGTTAAAAAAAAAATTTTTAAAGAAGATTTTTTTTAGTCAGACATAACTGTAAGCCAGTCATGCACATTTTGTTCACCTTTCCTGCTATGTTTAGCTATATGGGTTCGGGAGGATGAAATCCCCTGATGCCTCAGCTTTAAAGGGGCCCAGTGTAAGATATTATTAATGCGTGAATTTACGCCACAAGTTTTTATCAGTCTCTCTTAAAAGATTTTTTTATGAATTGGGTTTCAACTGGATAAAAAAGGTAATAATATCGCAGCTAGGCTTTTTTTCATTTTTTAAGCATGATTTCCTATAATCTATTTATAATTGACTTGTATTTGTTGTTCTGAGGAACTTTAAATAAATTTTTGACCTAGCAAGAGTCCTTTCAAGGAGTTGACAAACAACACTTAAGAAGTCTGCAGATCTGTGTGGTAAATTAAAATTTAAATTACTTAATTGTAGAGTTAAAAACTAAAAAGTTAGAAACTGTTGCGCTAATCTAATTAGCTAGTGAGAGCTTACGATATAAATTAAAAATTAAATTGGGTCTTGCAGCAAAAAAAAAGTGCATATAATTGAAGAATTTAATTGCTTTAGAGAGCCATGGAATTGTCACGTGGAGTTTTTTTTAAAACTAACATTATCATGAGGCTTATCTTAGTATTATGTTAATACTTGCTTTAAAGTGAGTTGACAGGTGTGGTGACCCTGATTCAAGTACCCAGGGCTTATTCAATGACCAGTCACCTTTATTTGTTTTGGTACTGTTAAGAGAGAAAAAAAAATAAAGCGGGGGTAGTAAAAGGCAGGGGGGAGGGGAGAAATTTGACATTCGGGCCAACTAGCAGCTTTTGATGGTTGTCTCGATGAGCTAGTATATGCTGGAGCCTATGGACCCCTCATGATTTAGGGTCTAAATTTGCATTGTGATGTTTATTACAGCTCTTATTAAATGTTACCGTACGAATTTTTTCATTTAGCTCAGTATATCTCTTGTTAGAAAGGAATTGTAAGAACATTAAAATCCAAGAAAACAAATTAGCCTAATTTTGGTGTCCCCTCCTCCTGATTTAAGACCTATTATCAAAGACAATGGACCTCGGTTTGAGTTCTTTATTTATCATCAGGGGGAGGGGTGTATATGTGCTTACTTTGATATCTTTATAGAATATGATCTATCCAAGAGGGACTTAAAAATTCATTAGAATTCATTGCCACTTTTGATTTTGGTTCTGTTAGTTTGGCTTTCTTCCTTGCAATTTTTTATTTTTCTTGTTTTAGTTTTTACTTAAATTTTAGCATTGATTATGCTGAAAATAGTAATTTTGTAGCTTTTGGAGATTTAATTGTAATGTCTGATTCCATGAAGAAGGATTTAGTGTCCTTAATCAGGCTGTAACAAGGAAAAATAAGAGACAGATCTAATTGATATATTATTTCAAATGCGTTTTTGTTGCATCTGAATTAGTTCTAATCTAAAAAATATAAAAAAAATGTGTTTTTTTAAGGCTTACTGAAGATATTTGAGTTCTAATTACATTAAGATACTTTTAATGCCACATTTATGTATAAACCTCTTCAAGTTTTGGCAAATAAAAAAGCTAATAAGCTTTTGGGCTAAAATTTCTTTCCATTGGCAATAACATTTTAAAAGCGACTACATTCACTAACATAATATGGTGATATCAAAGCACCAAGAACGCACATCATTCGGACCTTTAACAGTGTCTGGTAAAAAAATTGTATTAAAAGCTTAAAATGATTCTACCATGTAATGCAGCTGTCTGTAGGAAACGTTATGTCAGTTATTATTATTTTTTTTTTTTTGTTTCAAATAAACCTTGCATTAGAATTTTCTGGAACTGGATAATCAAATTTGTATGCAGCAATTCACATGCAGCCACACTACTTATTTAGCCGCCTTATTATAAAGCAGTTCAATTGCATAGTAAGGGAATAATTGGTAATCTTTGACATTTTTTTTTTTTTCTGTATGTTTCTTTTTTGTCAGTTCAGAAAGTTCAGTTACAACTTCGATATTTGGTGTTCAGCATTTTTTCTATTTGAACCGAAAGAATCTTTCCTTTTTTTATTTTTGTCATTTTGCCGAATTGAAAATTCTCATTTTTATTTGGTTTTATGAAATAAATAATAAATGGCAAAAATGCAGTCCTTAAATAGAGCACTGTCATTCTTTCGTGGTCTTCTTAGCCCAACCACTAACGAAAGTAAACTTTAACCTCCTAGCACGCGAAAACCTCTTAAATATGTTTCTCATTACTAGTTTAAAAGCGCGAAATTCCTAAAAAGCAAATGATTAGTAGTCAACTGTAGTATCTTATATATGTCTATTGCTAAACTTGATTTGGTAATGTGACCGTCTAAAATGTCAAGTAATCTTGGAATTAGGTTCGAGGCATCGATGTGAAATTGGGGATAGAATTAGAATCCGGGAGTCTTTGTTATCTTCCCATCACTACTTATTGTCACATGCATATGTCACAGGCAAAATACATTGTGCCTTGGCTGTAGGGAATCTCTTGGTTATAGCCGACGCCTTTACCCAAATACTTGTCTATCTCCTTTATAGGGATAATCATTGGTATATGGAGTAAGACGACGCCATAGCACACATTAATAAGCTGCTAGTAACTCCAAAGTGAATGTTGTGATGGGGGATTTCTACAAATCCTTAAGTGAAAACTTCAATTTTTTTTCAAAAAAATAATCAACTGCTTGTAGTCCTCTGCTATATAGGGACTCAAAATGTCTTCATTGGACTTTTAAAAGAGTGCAGCCTCTTTCAAGAGTAAAAGAGGCTGCACCCAAACATTAAACATTACAGTTTGCACAATTCATGACGGGGGGATAGGGGCTGTTGTCCTGTTGAGTATGCTAGACTATATGATGAACACTTGCAGTTCCAGATCCCACTCCGCTGCAGGGAATCGAAGGAAGGATTCATTGCATAAGATTGGCCCAAAGAATGCACCTTTTCTCCTTCCAAGGAAAATTGTGACCTAAATTATGTTTATCTTGTGTTTTGACCTATTCTGGGGGAAAACCCTGTAATTAACCATCTCCTAGGGGATTGCCCTGTGGGTATCTATGGCCTAAGTAGTTTGGGCTCTCACATTCACTGAGAACTTAAAGTTTTTAAATGCATTCAGTGCTGGTTATTTTTAACATATAATTTTCTTTTTCGTTTTATGTCTAGCCTCTTGTGGTAGTTCTTAACAAAATTGATGTAGTTAGACTGGATGAACTCAGTGAAGATAACAAGAAGATAATTGACCAATTTGAAAAGGACAATATACCCGTAATACCAATGTCTGCACTCTCTGAAGAAGGTGTTATGAAAGTGAAAACAGAAGTGAGTGTCTTCTTCTATTTTCCTTTTTTTGTCCTAATTTTTAGTTTTGCAGTTGCTGACTATGGTATAACCCTCAGTAAATTGTTATAGTGGCTTGTACTGCAAAGTATAGATACTTATTAGTAAATACTCATAAGTGCAAATATTGATCAGCATTACTCATGAATAATAAAGGGGAAATGGGAGCTTGTCTTTTTTGTTGAAGAAAGGAGGCTTGGTAGATGTCTTAATAACACAAAGTAAGAAAAAAATGGAGGGACCTGTTTGGGGGGGAGTTTAGAAATGTCATGATTCTTTCTTTTTTAAAAAGGGAGAAGCACAAATCGTTTCTTTGTAGCAATATTTCTCTTTAGCTATAACCAAGATAATTCCATGATATTTAATGCAGTATCCCCCTTGATCTTCTGCAGAGTAGTCAATAGTAGAAGCGATAAGTGAAACGAAAAAAAAAACATATAAAATAATGATATAGAAAATATAAGAAAAAGAAAACCAAGCGTTTGGTTCTTCCTTTTTTACCTTTTTTCTCAGTTTCATCCTTTTTTTAAATTATCTTGTTTTTCTTTTTATGAATAAGATTTGGCACTAATAATTATAGTTGAAGTAGCAGTGATAAAATAAAATGTAAAATTTTAAAATCTGGTAAATGTAAATTTGGTATCAAGTGCCCTTATAACCATGCCATTATGATATTTAATCTTGAAAAGTGCAATCAAATCAGACATAGAGTTTGTTCCCGTTTTTTACAATAAGCACGACCGAAAAAAATGCTTGTTTTTTACCTTTATGACTAGGAAAGTACTCTGGAAAATTTAATTACAAGTATTCATAAACTACAGTATTTGAGGTTGGACAGTCCCCTCTGTTGGAGCCCGTCGTAAACCCAACCTAGCGTAGGGAACCCCGTTTTTACGCAGTATTTTGGGCGCTACTCTCCCTTATTAAATATCCCTAAATGCCCACAATCTTCTTCCATGTTCATAGCCTTTACAGGCTCCTTGCTTCCGTCGTCCAAAACCTTCCAGCACTTGGCTATCAGTTACTTCTTCTATCTTCTTTTCTTTTTTTTCCCCGTTGTAGATAGACAAAAGAACTTGAAAAACTAAAAGAATGAAGCGTCTGCCCTTTGCATACCTGTTATCCCCCATTAGTGCTTTTAGTGGGCTTCTAAAAGGCCTCTGATCTTTTCAACGAGATTACCAAGTTGGGCAATTTCCACAGACATGAAAACAGGGTTTTATAACTCCTTAAAAAAAGAGAAACAGCCGGGTTTTGAAGGGTTTTGTCCTGTTTTCCAAACTCCTATATTCTGGAAACTGTATGAGGGATTCTTTTCTGATGGGCTAAAGAGAAAAAATAATGCGTCTCTTTGATCTGAGTGTATTTGGAAATCTAAAATCAACTCCTACTTCCCATCATTCTATTTTTTTGTTGATTCCATTAGAAAATACTTGGAAAACCAAGTACTTGTCTCAATCCCATGTCCATTAATTTCCAAATAGCCTTTGGTCTTGTTAATCATAGTGTATAAATACGAATTTGTCAACGAATTTGATGTCGAGTTCTTCTTTGCAGAACTGTGTCACCGAATGCAATATTGTCTTGTTTCTTGTGAAACTGGCTGCTTCTTTCTTATAAAACTGATCACAGTTAGTCAAATATGTGAATTATTATTCCCATTTGCTCCTTGTCCAGACTGGAGTACCCCAAGGTACTGTCCTAGGTTTTGTTGTTTTTTCTGTTAGCCTCGGTAAGGAATTTCCCAGCAGATGGAAATCTATTGATGATCTGATGGTCGTAGAAACTAGCTGTAAAGCTTAACCAGTGACCCTTTGAGGATCCTCAATGACATTGTATGTGATGCCTCAGACCTAGACATGAGAGTCAACCCTTCTAAAGTCGCATAGTGTCGATAAGTTTCCTTACATTTCCCCCTTGTTCTTAATTCTATCCCTCCTACAATTTCTGTATCTTCCTTAAAATCCTTGGCATCACATTTTTTTATAATTTAAAGTGGGATATTTTTTTGCCAGAAGAAAGATCACGGATGCGTGTTTATTTTATTTTATTTATTTTTTTCAGGGGTGATCGTATTGACCCAGTGATCCTAGAATATCAAGAGGGCTCATTCGAACGGAAATTAAAGATTCTAGTGCCATTTTTAATTAACAAAAAAAATTGGAGGGCAACTAGGCCCCGTCCCCTGCCTTTTTTATCTCCAAATCGTCCAATTAAAATTTTTGAGTTAGTCATTTTGTTTATTATAGTTGTAAGGCCCGTTAACTATGTCTTTGGTTGTAACATAACCCCCCCCCGCACAGCCCCAAGAAAAAGGTTTTTAAGTTATAAATTCGCCCATTATTTACGAATAGCTTTTGTTGTTGGGGTGTAGGTATACATTTTCGGATGGGGGGGGGGCAAATTCTCTGATGGGAGTTTTTCCATGGGGAGGGTTTCCAGGGAGTGAACTTGTCAGGGGAAATTATACACTGGGGGAATTTACCAGAATTCTTATACAAAATGTATTTCTGTGTCTTGCTTTCTCTTTTCCGTCTCAATTTTAAGCGCGTAGTGTTTCAGCGTAATTGTCCAGGGTACATTTTCACCAGGATTGAATTGTCTAGAGGATATTTCAGTGGGGAGGGGGTTTCTCCATGGACGTGGGGCCAAGCTTCCTGGCATTATTTAAAAAAACGATCAGAAATTTAAAAAACAAGTTTTTTCAACTGAAAGTAAGGAGCAACATTAAAACGAACAGAAATTACTACATATATAAAAGGGGTTGCCCCCTCCTCAAAACCTCGCTCTTCACGCTAAAGTTGGAATTTTGTCCCGATTCTTTAAGAATGACTCCTGAAACACAAGGGCCATTTAATTAGAACAATAAGACGCTTTTTCAAAAGTACTAAAAAACTTAAGCGTAAAGAGCGAGGTGTTGAGGAGGGGGCAACCCCTTTACATATGTAGTAATTTCTGTTCGTTTTAAGTTTTAATGTTGCTCTTTAATTTCAGTTGAAAAAACTTGTTTGTTTTTTTATTTAATCCAAGTAAGAAACATCATGCATAAAGTTAATCCAGCTAAAAGCTATTGCTTGTCCAGTTTGGCACCCTTGCATTTCCCGGGAAGGATAAAATAAAATTGAGTTAATAAAAAAAAAGAGCCATAAATATCCCAATAGTTTCCTTCTTCCTTGTTATATATACCGCTTCCCTCGTTTGCTCTGTCTTTCTGTCTTTGTTAGTCTTGTAAATTTTACTATGTTTATTTATTTTTAATCTTTTTGACGTATTTTGGCTTAACTTTTATGTGCTAATGAATTCTTTAGCAGGTTTTGGATCAATTTTTGTTTTATTAAATGTTGATTGATGTCAAACTTTTTTCTATCCTTAAAGTACCTGTACAGGCTAGTTAACTAAGGATATTTTCTGTCATGGGGATTTTTTTCTTTTAAGTTTTTATCTTGAATTTGGTTTAGGTATTTGGGACTCACCTTTGAGCCCTGGGCTTCATTTCCTGTTTTATTGTCTCTTTTTCTTCTATTTTTCCTGGTTTACTTTTTAATTTCTCCCTCTACCTGCTTGATTCTTTTTTTATTCTTCTCATTTGTTTTCCTTTCTTCATCAGGTGATGTACTGCTTTGCATTCGAGGCTTCCTATCCACTAAATGTACTATTAATTTGTTTTTATATCATTGTTGTGATATGGTTGTTAATTATTTATCGATTATTAATTATTGTATGGAAATATATTGATTGTGTTCATTATTTAAAATTATAAATTTTATATATAATATATTGTTATATGTTGTAGAATATACAATTAATTTATATATATATATATATATATATATATATATATATATATATATATATATATATATATATATATATATATATATATATATATATATATATATATATATATATATATATATATATATACCGTATATATATGTATTTGTATATATATATATAACTATTATATTATAAAAATTATATTAACATATTATCATAAATATGATTATTAATGTTTATTAATCTGATCAATACATTCTGTTTCACTTTGCCGAAAGAAAAAAAAAAAGTCTTGTCTATTTACTACCATCAAGAATTAAAATCACATACTTTAGATGCACATGTGCTTAGTAACTTTTAAGATTAATAAATAATGCAGAACTCTTGATATAGGGTTTTGCTATCATCAAAGCCTAAACATCAACAATTGGCAACAACTAACAGATTGAGGCCGTTATTGTTTCAGATAATCGGTTTGTAATGTAATTACTGAGGGGGGAAGTAACTCCTTGGTTTTGTTCTGAATTTTTTTTTTTTTTAACCAAAGTTCTGAGCAACTTTTTTTGTATTCTTATTCTACAATTCTCTTGATTTTACCTTTGACTCTTTATTAGTTGGTAATTACAGTAGTCTTTTTTCATTTTTACTTCTGATAGGATCACTTAGTAACCAATTTTATTTTACCATTTTTTTTTAAGGAAAATGAGCTTCTCTTCTGTCTTTTTCTTTATTTTTTGTCTTTTTCGTGCTTCTAATTTTATTCTTTAGTCCTTTTTAAAGGTCACAATATTTTTTATCTATTTTCCTGTTGAGGTTTTAGTTGCAGTAAGTTACGGAAAAAATGCTCTTTTTTATTGTTACATCAAAGTTTTTTTATGTATTGTAGTTATTATATATCTTATTTATAACTTTGTAACTAATATTTTGATATTCTGAGCTTGTAACAACTTTAAATTTTACCTTTTTGATCTATCTGCTCATTTTATAACATGACTGTCAGTTCTAAAACGCCTATTTTTCTTTTGTCTGTCATATGTTCTTATGTCTGTTTCATTATTTATCTTTTTTTTTTTGTTTAAATTAAATGTGTTTACTTGTCGAATAAAATATTCACGTATACTAATCTTGATTCACAGGCCTGTGATATGCTACTTGCTCATCGTGTAGAAGCCAAGTTAAAATCTAAAAATTTCGACGGTATTTTAAATCGTGTTCACGTTGCTATGCCTAAACCCCGAGATGGCGTTCATCGTCCTCCCGTAATCCCAGAAGGCGCTTTGAAAAAGAAGTTAGAGAAGGCATCAAAATTAAAGAAAAGGACAGAACGAGATATTGAATTGGAGCTGGGTGACGACTACACTTTGGATTTGAAGAAGAACTACGACCTTCCAGAGGAATACAAGTATGATGTAGTCCCAGAATTTTGGTTGAATAAAAATATTGCGGATTATATTGATCCAGGTATTATGCAGGTAAGAAAAAACTACTCTTTTTTTTTTTTTATATTTTTTTTTTTTTTTGTTAACATAAAAGCAAATACGAGAGGATTTCACCGCCAGTAATTTTCTTTTTGACAAGGACTATTATTTATTATTATTTATAAAGAGAAATAAATATTATTTACCTATTCCCATCAAATTTGAGGAGTACAAAAGATAAGTGAATAAAGTTAGAAAAAAAGACGCCAACAAATCAAACAAGGTAATTATTTACGAAAGAAACTGGAAAAACAATAACGCAACACTATGGGCCAAGAAAATAACTGAATAGAATGCAGCAAATAAAAATGATGAAAAGATAAGCATTTACTACATAAAGGAAGAAAAGTAAAGGAAGACAAAGTACATTCTGGAAAAAAAGTAAAACTTTTTGCATAGAGTGAGTATTTTCATATTGACGGTAAAAATAATCCATTCTAATCTAGCTATTGTCAGCAACTTACTGATTTTAAATCTAGAGACTAGCCCAGTATTACCAAACAATTTGGAAAGCTAAGCAAAAATTCACTAGTATTTGAAATAACAAACGGGAATTGAAAGATAATCGTAAACTCTAAAGTGGCAAAAAAGAGGGAAGGGTCAAAGAACATGCGGGAGGGCTGCTGCGTCAAAAGAGACCTAAAATACCACGTAATCGTATTTTTCTTCTAAATGCTTCTTGAATGTGTAAATTTAGCTTCGTCTTAATATCCCGAGGTAAAGTGCAATATGGGCCCGAAAAGTGGATGAAGTTTTGCTAGGTGTTTTCCCGAGAAATTGTCTACGTTTTGTTCTGGGTACCTGGCTGACTGACCGTATTTCAAACAGTAGGCTATACGAAAAGTATAGTTCAATCCCGCTTTCTAGGGCTATAATGACATAAAGGTTGAGATGGCTAGGACACGTTCTGTGGAGGAAGTATGACAGATTGCCGAAGATTGTCCTTTTTAGTCAACCGTATAGGGCTAATCGGAAAGGAGGTCGTCCGTGGCTGGGGTGGGAGGAAGTCATAAAGAAAGACTTAAGGGAACAGGAACTTACTGGGAGGATGTAAAGAGCTTTTAATAGATTGGGATGAAGGTGGAGTGTGCGTAACTGTGTGGGCCTCAGGCGGTTTGGTGCTGCGATGAGTTGTTAGTAGTGATAATAGTAAAGTGCAATAAGGCAACATATGATAAAAATGAGCTTCAGAAACCAAATTTAAATATTTTTATGGCAAAATAGTTCAACTTACCCATTAAAATTAAGACGAAAATAGAACTGGCACCCCACACATGAGAAAAAGAAGACCGTGAACCTTTAATTTATCACTCGTAGGTTTTTTTAATTTGCGCTCCATGTGGATAAACAGCATTGAATAAATACAGTTCAAAATAAATTCCCAAACTGAATAGTAAAAATTTAATCAGTAAAATAATGCATTATAAACTTTTATAGAAGCTAGGCATTGCCATCGACAGTCAGACATGAGCCGGCATGGTCATGTCGGCCAGGAAGTGCACCACCATTGCAATTTCTGGCTGAAGGGCCATGAAAGCACTGCCGGTTTGGACTTTAAGGGCCTAGTGCCGCATCCTTTACCTTTTTTACCAACATAGTCATTCTGACAGACACTAGAATAGAATTTTCTAGCAGATGAGGAGCTTGTTCCAGAAGCTTGAATCCTCTTAATTCATGCTCTAAAAGACACCGAAGAGGAATCTAGAAAACCCTACGCAACTGAAGGAAAAAAGGAGAAGAATTTGGATATAGTCATTGATGCCAGGGTTGCCACCCCTAATGATTTATCACCATTTCTAGGGATTTTTTTATTGCCTAAAGTAAAAAATCACTAAATCACCACAGAAATCACTAGATTATTGAAGAAAACCACGAAATCAACCACATAATTACTAAAATATAGTGATTGTTTTAACCGATCGGCAACCCTGATTGATGCATCCTTAGTTTTTTAACAGGATTTGCCACTTCGTCTCGTCGTTACTTTGACTTATAGATCGGGTATGTGCCGTTTATTTTTTGGGACTGACAGAAAGCTTCTGGTACCTTAAAAAATTCAGACTATAAGAAATACATCTCTTGCTTCTATAAAACTCGTGTTCTAGAATTCACACATAATTAGATGGTGGTATAAAATTGTATACGGTACATGATAATGTGGGGATCATTATCCGTGGTACCATAATTTGAAGATAATGTCAAAATTTGGGATGAATCGTATTTTTAGCAGAGTTGCCGCGCTAAATAGTAAGCTTTGGATAACAAATAAAGGGTGAGTACCAGGACCTCAGGCCTGGGTTGTCGACCATAGCAAGGGAAAGGATTCGACAAAAGCCGGTGAAGCCTGCTTTTATAAATGGCACTTTCCCCGCGAAGTGACGTTCCCTTATTTGGACGAACCTAGTTCAAGCTAAAAGACTTCATCTTTAAAATAAAAAGTCAAATGAATAATTATTTTTTAAGTCAAACAAATAATGCTAAAATAAAAATAAAAAGTCTATAAAATCATATTACAATAAAAGTGAAAGCTAAACAAAGTTAATAAAAAATTATTCTTAATTTTGTGTAATTTTCAGAAACTTGAGGAATTGGAACGTGAAGAAGAATTGAGGGTTAATGCCGGTGTATATGCCAGTGAGAGTGAGGAAGAAGATGAAGAAATGGCTGAAATATCACGACTAGCATCTAAGATCAGAGAAAAGAAAAAGGTAAGAAGGCTTAAAATACTAATTCCAAAATATACAGCAGGGTTTATTCTGACTAATAAAATTATCAATTTAAGCAATTATCTGGCTAGAAAAAACATGTACAGTATTACCATTTATCTTTCCAACACACAACCTTGTTCAAAACATTTATCCTTAAAAAAAAAGGTTTCTTTGGTTCCAGTGCAACTTTTGGGCAGAATTTGAAAATGGCAGTGAATATTTTGCCAACGTCCACAGTTTCTGCTAAATAATTTTTAGAGTTTTATCATGGGAAATTTTGGTATTATAGAAAAAAAAACTTTCTTCCAACCATCGCTTTTGTGAAGCATAAGTATTTTTTCCTGTCTGTAATGATCAAAATTTCATTCCATAAAAAAGTTAATAACTATTACGTTAAACTGAAAGAACGAAGAAATCTATATTCTCGTTTTTGAATTCAAATAACGTTTCGTTTGCCATGTTTTCCAAGCAGTTTAGCCTCTTTTTTAAATTATAATTTCACATGCAAAAATTCAGTGTTAAAATTTCTTCTTGAATCGTATCATTTTATATAAGGGGTAAAAAAAAAAATTTAAATCTCTGCACCTAATTGCTAGCTTAACTGTTGGTGAACATCATTTTGAGGAAAAGGTAGTATAACATAACAAAAATTGATATAGGAAACGAAAACTTGAATATGCGAGTTTTCAAATATATTGTAATTTATTCAATACCTAATTAGATAAGTTAGCACGAGATATATCACCTGGTATTTTCTGGAACCCTTGTCTACATAGATCTCGAGAAGGAAGGAATGAAAAACCGACATAACAATTGCCATTTGAACCTAAAGGTACTTTCTGGCATTTAAACCCATGAGCCAATTTCCAAGCACTGTTTGCCAAGCTGTTCTCAAACAGAGCATTCGATCATACTTTTATTCTTTTTATCCTTGTTTCCCAGCTCATGAGCATATTTCCCTTTGAGATAAGCATAGCAAGAGATTTCGGCAATTGTTTCAGATGTGCGAAAATGTCAGATATAACCTTTAGACATGATAGCCCCGATATTCCTCGAGACATTAAGGCTGTGCAGATTGTAAAATCCTTGGATAGTTTGAAGAATCTGAACATTTAGTTTTATTCCTCTGAGACGTTTTCTAGATGGCAGTACATTGTTTTTAATATCAAATTGACAAATAAAAAATTGGACATCTTATATTTTAATCATCAAAGTAAAGACATTTTTACCCCTTGAACTCATCTTAGGTCTACTCATATCTGGAAACCGCATTTATGTATTATTTTCTTTCGGGTGTTTTAAATTATGAAGTTTTAAGGGAGTTTTACCAAATTTTCGTCTGTGTTGCCACGTTGAATCGTAAAAAATGAATAAGCAAAACTAATTCGATAAAGTTGACATTGTTTTCGTCTGTAAATTTTCAAAACTTAACAATCTGTAATTTCCCAAAGAGAGTTACACATTTAAAGGAAGCTATAACTTCTTAAATGTTTGGCAGCATAAGCTATTAGCTTAATTTCTGCTGATTTTTCACCCTAATTTTGTTGATTAAAAAAAATTGTGCTCTGGCCAAATTGTGCTACTGCCAAAAACTGTATAACAACGTATGGAGGTCTTTTTCACTTTCCTAATTTTTTTTTTTTTTATATATATATATATAGGCTATGTATTTGAGTAAGTTTCTGGTTAAGCAATTCAAACAATCCGATTCCATTTTCACTATCTTTGGTATTATACAGGATATATAGTAGCTACAAAAAAACCGTACTGGTCACAATTTCCATATTTTAGAGCAGTGCAGTAATTCTACCAATAACCAATTGAGGAATTCGAATGTGTATAGTAATTAAAAAAGGGGTTTTGGGTTTTGATTTTGTAATTTAGGAATTATTTGAAAGTTAATTTTCAATTTCAAGATTCGTTTCAACTTTGTTTTCCAGGCGTACTTTAGGAGTAACGGAAATTTTAGCTTTACTCATGGATCTGCCTTGGAAGTTTTAGGTTAGAATGTAACTCAGGCTATTGCATAACGCTATGATACATAATCCTTTGACAGTTATCGCATAATGCTTATGATACTTAACAGTGGCGTCAAGTCGCGGAAAGGGGGCGGGGGCAAAAATGAATTTTATAGAATGTGGGGGATCAATTACTTTGTTTTCAATTGAAATCCAAATGAAATCCCCTGTCCCAATTGAAGCCACTGATATTTAATTTACCAAGGTGCTATATCTGCTGTTTTGCAATGGAATCAAAAATAGTTAACTAGTTAAATCTAGTATTCCTTTGAGAATTTTTGTTTTATATTGTTGAACGCGGAAGGTTAGTGAAGGTTTCACTTTAAATTCTGAGTAACTCTCCTCCCCCTTCGAGAAACTCTTCCCAACTCTCATGGGAGCGTTTAAAAGCACCAAATCTACTACGATTTGATTGGAGCGTTGCTGTATTTAATTTAACAGTTAGTAGCAGTGCTAAAGAGTAAACTGCAGTTACGAAAACAGAAAATTACCATGGTGAGATGAGAAACAGGTAAATTTATTATCTGCAACTTAATGTAACATTTATTATTTGGATGTCAGAATTAATTTATTTCTTTTATATACCCTCTTGAATACATGTGGAATGTTCAAATTCTTTATGTCAATAAGGAAAAGGATGTCTCATGTCTATGTCCCCCTCCCGTCTCCAGACCCATCGATATTTTTATCCTATTCTCGATATATATTGCTGCATATGTGCTTAGTCATGTGCTAAGTCGATCGAGATGCTTTTGTCGCTCTGTTTTAATTCTTCAAGAGAACGGTCAAGAGAGAGTTATTTAGTGTTGAAAAAGGAGCACAGTCGAAATGTAACAATTTAAATTATTTTATATATGCTATAGACTTGACTGAGCCTTGATTTTTTAGACTTGACATGACTAGCCTTTTTGGCTGTATTGGGCCTTCTTTTCTTATGGAAATTCGATGAATATGGTGATGATATTTTGGCTGGTTTGGCATGGTCGGAGTAGCTGGTGAAGGTTACAAGTTTGAAAGTTTTCATCTCTTGCGAGGTCGACTTTGGGGGCGCTTGCCGTGTACTCGCCCTTCGAAGGTGATTTTTGGTAACTGATTAGTTAATATGTGTTGGATTTGACCAAGCCAGCGGAGTTGTTGACTTCTTATCCGGTCCATGATGGTGCGGGAGCAACGAAACTACGGGAATTTGCGGAGGTTTTCTTTCGATACTCCATCTACGAAGGTGATCCCCACTGTACTGTGAAGGCATTTGGTTTCGAATGCGGAGATTCTTCCTTCATTATCAGCCCTTTATTGTTCAAGTGGCACTTGGGTGTAAAGCAAGGGTTATTATTTGTGAGCTAAAGAGTCGGACTTTGAAAGATGTTCAAAATGCCTTGCTTTTTTAGATTCATAGTAGGCCTTTGAAGTTGGAATTGACCAGGCCAAATTTTTGTCAGATCGATTTTGATTAACTTTTGCTAGGAGTTAAGAGACTGCCTTGGTAGAAAAAGATTCGGCATTGTCACTTATTCTTCTTTTACTGTTATGTTAGCAGCTTTTCACGCAGGGTCTCGAGATGCTCACATGACCTTGGTTTTAATTGTATTATTTTTTTTGTATCTAGTTGCATAGGAGATTAACAACCAGTGAAAACAGGCAGAAAATAGAAATATTTTGGTTGAAGACTTCCGCTTATCTCTTCTTCCTGCAAAAAAAACAACAGACAGACTTAAGATCTACGAAACGGAACAAAATAACCGACAACAAGAATAAAGAGTCACCTTCAAATTTGAACTGTGGAAATTCAAACCCGGTTTTTACTGACTGTGATAGTGAATCCACTGATTGTGAATTTCCAATGTCGCTTTGGAATTTATTTTCGCCTATGATCCAAAGATTTTCCCAGCCTATCCTCGCTTACCGTCCAAGCCGAGTGGTTAGCGCGCTAGACTTGAGTCCCTTTGTCCGCGAGGACAGGGTTTCGAGTCCTGGTGTCGCTGGTAATTTGGTTTGGAATGAGTGTCAGCGGTGTGACTCTGTAAGCTTAGCTAGAGTCGACCCAGCTGTAAATGGGTACCTGGAAAAATGTGTTGGGGGGGGGGGGGCTTCACGGGAAGCGTCGGATGATTAGCCCCCAACCACGCATTGAACTCCCGGCTGAAGGTAGAGAATCAGGAGATCCGTACCTGCTTTACGCTGACCATTGGTTAGCATGCGAAAAAGTTTTTTTTTTTTTATCCAAAAAAGAATCGAATCAGATATTCTAAACTGAATATTGAATATATATGTATTTATACAAGTTTGTTGCTCATTTGCAGATAATGAAAGTTGAGGCTATCGTTGACAAAAGGAAAGGGAATATGATGCCAAGAGCTAGTCGAAAGCGTGAACGTTCCGTTTCACGTCTTCGTGAAGAAATGGAAAATCTCGGAGTGGACATGTCCAACACTGGAAGCGTAAGTTTCTCTTATTCTTTTTTCGTTTACGCTTTTTTATTGAAAATAATCTGTTAAAAGAAAGTATTTTTTTTTAATTTCGCTTTGGTTTATATCTACATTGACTTGTGTATCAATGATCAAGTAGCTCCTAGACTGAAATTGTCAAAATAATACCCTTTTTCAGTATTTTTTTTTTTTTTTTTTAGAATAAAGTGTTTAAAAGAAATTTAAGTTCACTTTATTATTTTTAGTTTTTAATTAAAAATGAATATAGTTTTAAAAGTAGATTTAAAAATTCATTAAATAAAATTTTTAAATTGTTGGGTTTAGCTTTATTGTCTTGGAAAAACTCGCAAGATAATTGTACTGTTACATGATATTGTACTGTTTTCAGTTGTTTCTCAGCGTATAGATACCCTCCATAAATATTATACAGACACTCTGAAATAAGAAAATTTAAATTTTTTAAAATATTTTCTTCACAACAGATTCTAACCCTTCATACTCAGTTTTGATGTTTAAACTTTTTATGGAACTAATAATTGTTTCCGAAATTGTGCTTGCGAAACGATTTTGTTTCTGATTTGTAAGTTTAGCAGAAAGTTTGTGGCAACTTTTATTTTTAATAGTTTTTTTTTTTTTTTTTTATTTTTTTTTTTTTTTTTTTTTTTTTTGCTAATGGAAAGATTTAGCACGAGAAGATACCCAATTATATTGTGTGTGTGTGTATGTTTATGTGATTCTGTGTAGTTTGAAGACTTGGTTTATCAGTCAACCCTTAATGCTAACGAGCCTAACAATAGCACTCCAAGGGACTACAAATCTGGGGCGTAATTTTTTATGTTTGAGGAGGGCAGAATTCAGTTTGCCTCCCCCCCCCCACTGAAAATTAGTGTCTTCAAAAATCTTGTAAAAACTAAAGTAAGCCCGCATAATTCAAGCATTCACAGAAACGGGTCAAGTTTTTTTTTGGTATATTTTCACCTTTATGGTACTATATGGCTCATTTTTCAGTTTTCACATTCATTTTTTATCGATCTTGGAAAATTGGCTCCAACTTTGCCCCAACAAATACGATGCATTTTGAAAAAAAATATACAAATCCCTAAATAACTTTATAATCAACAATATTTAGATAATTAGATTAAACAAATCAATTGAGACATATTACATTTTTGATTGAACGTTCCGGTTGTTGATATTGATTAAGGTTTTATCTACTTCTTCTTCGAATGTCAGTTCAATTATACGTTCAATTCTGTCCCAATCCATTTTTTCGTCCTTCCAATGAATTTAATAGAGCACTGAAGAAGATGAAACAGACAAATAGGTTATTTTTTAAATTGTTACAAAAATAGGAAATCATCTTAAAGGCAATGTTTATGGTTAACATCTATTAAGAAAATGATCTTCTGGAAGAAAAAAAAACCATTAATAATACAGGGGTTCTGTAAAGGAGAAGGGCAACCTTATTCGCAGGTTGCTCAGTTAACTTGCGAAACAAGGTTTTTTTGCTGTGAATTAAGTTTAGATTTGATTGATCGTTCACTTAAGTTTGACTAAAGCATTAAAGGTTGACTGATAAGATTCGTACCGTTCTTTTATTTTAGTGAAGGTTAGCCCCTCACTTCCACATGTGTGTCGATAGTGAGCAATTTTGTAAACAAAAGTTCGAACAAATAAGTCATGGCAGATCTATTTTACATATTTGAGACTCGTATGAGAATCTGTAATTAGCAAGTATTGCTAGTGAATTTCGTGATTCATTTGGATAGCAACAATGGCTATTAAAATATTTTATTTGCGTGCTCATTATAGATGTTGTTTACTATAATTATAGTTGTGTTGTAATTTCAGCGTGGCTTTAGTCACGTAAGACTGGAAATAAATGTTAAAATTTTCTCCTTATTTTATCATCTAATATTTCTTCTTATTTTTCATTTGTCTAAAATTGTTTTCAAATTTTTTTTTTTTTATTTTTTTTTTCTTAGAATGAACTTTCTTGCTTTAAAAGGCTAAGGCTACCTTAAGACATGTTAAGACGAAAGAAACCGTTAATTGCAAGTATCCAACAACATCAAAGAACCGTTTTAGTTAAAACAAAGAATCGAATAATAAAATAGTTGTTTGTACTGATGAACAAAAAAAGTTGGTTCTAAGTATGTGAACGTCTTCTCTTTCGTCTTCTCTTTAGTTCATATTGTTCTTCAAACTGTTTAAGCTCTGTTCTATATTTAATTTATAAGTATTACTGCTACCACTACTTCTAGCAACTCACTGCCAAGCCGCATGAGGCCAACACAGCGACGTACGCTCGTCCTCTATCCCAATCTATTGTATTTACACCCTCCCAGGAAGTTCCCATTTCCCTCAATTCCTTCTTTATGATATCCTCCCACCCCATTTATGGACGATCTGCTTTCCGTTTAGCCCTAGGCGGTTGGCCAAAGAGCACAATTCTTGGCAATCTGTTGTCCTTCATCTGCAGAACCTGCCCTAGTCATTTTAACCTTTCTATCATTATAGTCCTAGAAAGCTGGATTGAACCACACTTTTCGTACAGTCTACTGTTTGAAATACTGTCAGTCAGTCGGGTACCCAAAACGATCCATAGGCAATTTCTCTGGAGAACATCTAGCAAAACTTCCTTCTTTTTTTGGAGCACTCATTCCTCCGTTTTTTGGAACACCCTTCGGAACCCTATTTGACCACTGTCATCACTGTAGCTTCCAATATCCTAATATTAGTTCGCAGACTTATCTTCCTATTCTTATGAGTAATGTTGCTGTTAAAACGAAATGAAAGTAGAATAATGGTCTAATTCATTTACAAATTCCGTCTTATTAAAGTGCTGTCTTGATTAAATTTCTTAATCAAAAGTTTTGCTCCTTATCATCTTTCCATTTCATTTTCATTATAAATGAAAAGGCAGTATGATTTAAGAAATTATTCAGTATTGTTACTACTAATTTTAGGCCAACTTCACCAAGACGGATAGGTCGAAGTCACGGTCAGCTCGACCTCTGAAAAAAGCCCGTGCAGACAGTGAGGGTCGGATCAGAAGTGCATCTCGTTCTGTTCCTAGGTCTGAAATGGGTGTCAAAGACAAAGCGGTAAGTTTTTTTCTTCTTCTTTTTTTTTCTCTCTGTCTATCTTTCTTTCTTTCTTTCTTTCTTTCTTTTCTGCCAGATCTGAGTCTTACTGTTTAAAGCAAACATAAACAGCTAATAATATGTTTTTATTGCTATATTTGCCGCTAAGTTAGTTGTTTGGCAAACATGATGATCGGTTATTTGACATGTATTATTGAACTTTCGCTCGGGACATGTAAACAAGATTGTTTTTCCTTTCATAGAAACAGTAAATGTTTTCGATACAAGTGGTTTCTGATGTAATATAAACCAAAATTACAGTATTCATAAAAAATATAGAACGAACGGTGTGTAAGTCCTGTGTAACAAAACAAAATTAAAATGAGTGCATCACTACTGCTTATGGGAGTGGGGGGACCCTCCCACCCTGATATTAGTTTGTACTACAGTTAATGGCTCTAAGGCACTTCATGATTTAACCCTCCTCGAATCAAAGAATATAAAATGTTGTGTCATAATTTTGCCTAAATACAATACAAATTGAAAAGAACTTTATGAGGAGAAAAATTGCGTCCGTGTTTTTTTTTTTTTTTTTTTTTTTTTTTTTTTTTTTTTTTAGTTGGGTTGCCAAAGATTGCCCTTGTCGGTCAACCGCCTAGGACCAAACAAAATGCAAATCGTCTCCGAGTGGGGTGGAAGGATGTCGTAAGGATAGATTTAAGGCAAATTGAAATTATCTGGGAGGGTGTAAAGAGGGAGGCTCTGAATAAACTAGGATGGAGGAAGAGCGTGCGTAGCTGTGTGCCTCAGGTGGCTTGGGGCTGCAGTGAATTGTTAATAATAGTATTAGTTGTCGCAGGGTAGGGTGCCTAAAAGATCTTTAGCAAATATTATGCATTGCCGGTTGTTTCTTATTCGTTTTGGTCTAAAATGACAGAATTTGACGTTTCGGGGTTTTGGTTTAGGAGGGGAGGTGCCCGTTGAGGCTTTAAGCTGGTTTATATGGTGCTTGCCAGACGAAAATTATCATTTTTCTGCAATAACATAAAAGGGACGGAACCATACACGAGAGAATGAAAAACGAACTGTTTGAATAACTACAAACGATAGAAACATGAAGGTATAGCCTAATACTAAAGAAAATGCCCATCACTTCATTAGAATTCAGATAAGCCATGGGCCACTTACCATTTCTTCTTTTTATTGCTTTCACTTAGTGTTGAAACTGCAATTTCTGGATCTGCGGTGCCATATTTAATATTAAATCTTAAGTGGTGTGTTGGAAAAATCTGCATAACCGATAGATAGGGATAGTTGTGGCTCAGATGAATTTTACTTACAGCTACAGGAACAAATAGACAGGATCCTAGGTAGAAATATGGTATTTTCATTAGGGAATTTTAATGCCCACACTTGTAGAAATAGGGATAGATGGTATCCTAGCTTACGTAAATTCTGTGGTGGAAAAGAAGAAAATAATGGTTAAAGGCTGCTGCTATTTTTTATATATTTATTTGTTTATTTCCCTCAAAATTGAGGAGTGTGTAAAACACATAAATGGAATTGCAAAAGAAAAATGAAATACTTCAACAAACGAAACAAAGCATCAATATAAATATGCTTAATACTATAGCTGAATAAAATACGTAAGAAAAACACAACAACAAAAAATGAAACATTATTTAAATTCTAGAAAAAAGGAAAAGGCTGTGCATAAAGAGAAAATTTTCAGACTTATGATAAAAATTATCCCTCTTAATCCTTGCTAATTCCAATGGCTCTTTAATTTTAAATCTCAAAACTAATTCTGTGTTTCTAAAACAAATTGGAAAACCAAGTAAAAATTTACAGTATTTAAAATAGCAAACGCGAAGTTAAGACAAATTGCAAATTTTAAAGTCTCGAAAAGGAAGGGCAGGATAGAGAACATGGGGGAGGGGAGCTGCATTAAAAAGAGAACCTAAATTATCACGAAAATAGAGATCACGAAGCCGTATTATTGAGTCAAATTCCTTTGTAATTTTTTCTTGAATATTTAAAAATAGAATTGACTTCGAATTTCGAGCTGAAGCACAATAACGTAATCTCAGATAAAGAACAGTATCAGAAACCGGAAATGAAGTACTCCAGTTGCAAATTAATTCTGCTCAGTTATTGTTAATGATGGAAAATATTGAAATTTTTTAAGAATGATAGAAAGGTCTCTATGTTTAACCTTACTGGAAAAGGTATTAAAATTATTGATTGAACTATCTTTAGAACGACTCAATAAAATAATACCATCAGCATATGCAATAAAAGACACATCCCGCTCCAAAGAGATAGATGTTGTAGATAGTGAACGAAGACACTCCGCCAAACATATACATAGACACTACAGGTCATGGAGCCTTTTTCAGGCATGGAGCCTTTGTGGGGATTTGTAGATTGTTGCGTCATTATTGTACTGTTATATGCAAAATAAATCTCTATCTATCTATATATTAAAAATATAAGGGGATAAAACTCCACCTTGTCTAACTCCCTGACCAACAGGAATTGGATTGGAAAAAGAATCAGAAGCAGCAATTTTTGTCCTAAGCCCCCTATACCAGGATCTGAGAAATCTAACCACAGAAAGGGGAATCCCCCCGACTAATTAGGGCTAAAAAGGGGGAAGCATGTGAATTATTGTCAAAGGCTCCTTTTATATCCATTAAAGATGTGTGAAGCGGGGAGCCAGAAGACCTTGATACATTAATATTTGTATCAAATATTGCATGTGCGTGGTCACAGTCCATTCCTTTTTTGAAACCTACTTGATTAAGGGCAACATCCAAACGTTCGAAAAGACCCTATACACACAATTCAAAAAGCTTACCCATTATAGAACCATTTGTTATTGGTCTATAAGAATCACAAGATTGGAGATCTCTTTTACTGGATTTTGGGGTAGGAGTTACCACCCCAACCTTAAAAGATGAAGGAACATTACCAGACTTGAGGATAAGATTTTAAAAATTGGAAAGAAGAAAAGGAAAAGAAATGGGAGCCAAATTGACATGAATGGATCCCATTCTCGTCTTGAAAAGATTGTGGTTTTTATTTACGACATTCACCTAATAAACAGTCAAACGAAATAGAAAAATCATGCAAATTGAAAAAAAAAACTATTCAAAATTTGATCAACACGCAGAAGTTGTTTCGAATCCAATTGGGCAATAAAATTACTATGCAACGTAAATTCTTCAAAAGACAAATCATCGTGATAATCGTAGCAATTAACTAAAATACAATCAAAAAGTTTGCAAGCAAGAGAAGATTCATCAGCGCAAGATAAAATAGCACTGGAACATATTTAGCAACATCACCCGCTGGGCAACCTCCAGTAGGCCTTGCAGGAACCGTAAAAATATCGTGTAAACTTGTAAGGGAACTTAACATATTCAACGAATGGTTCAATAAAGGGTGTTCTTGCAAACATAATATTGAACTATTTTCATGAACAAATTCATTCAGGACTGCAAATTTGCCAACAACTTCATTCGAATTAAAGGATCTAACTGTAGAAACTGTATTCATTTAGGAAACTTCTTCATAGCAGGGCAACTGAAACTATAGGATGGATGCTTATTCGAGTGGGCAACTAATCATGTTATCGCAAGGAGCAGCTTTTGTTGATTTATGATTTCCACTGCAGCGAGCGCGCTTCAGAATAGCAGAATCACAGTCCTTATCAATGTAAAAGAAACTTTGACATGCAAAACATCTTTTAGGAATCATTTTGTCTGTCTCAACTCTGAAGAACTCATAACCAAACTTAATCCCATGGACGATATAATACTTCAAAAATGCTTCAGATTCAAATGACATGTTAACCGTTCTCAACTTTCCAAGCCGCCTGAACTCTAAGATCCCGGGCAAAGTGGCTGCTAGAGTTTTGATGTCAAACTCTATATCCACACCACGGATTATTCCGTAAAATTTTGGCTTTCTTAAACTAATGACAGCTAGAGAAAGACCCGTTAGATCAGAGGAAAACGTTTTTCCCATATTCAGCCGCTACAGTAATATAGATCAAATCACTGGTCTTCTTTATATCTCTGATACAGCTCGGACCGAACTTGTCTAATTCATTTTTCCTGGAAATAGGATCACCTAACGAGGTTGGCGGGTGGCGGGTTAGCGATAGTAATAGTCTCTACTCAACCAGATCTGTCGGGGAGGAAAGGCCAATCAAATGATATTGAAGGTGAGGGAGGGTCTGGGGAGCCTGGGTACTTCGACAGCGAGGACTGTATTCTTTTTCAATTCTCTCGAGAGAATTAATGGTCTTCTCTATCTTTCTGCCATAGTCACTAACAAGTCGATCCAAGCGTACGCTGGAATCAGACTTTAATAAAGGGCTGTCTCTGAATAAGCGAGGCGCTTTTGTAGACCATTTAAATTATGGTGAAGATCAAAAACCAGCTTCATAATGTCTAGCTGTAGAGATTTCTACTTCCTTGCCACGTCTCACTGTTCTCTTCACGGGATTTCCAGTAATTTTCCAGAGTAAATTCTTTGCAATCACCAACGTATCCAGACTGTAAAAGTCAGCCATATGTTCAGTGATTTCAGTTTGTGTAATGACAAATGCATTGCAGACAATAAACAGGGCAAAGTTGACAATCACATGAGAAATCCCATCTGCAATTACAAAAGTTTCTGAAAAAATTACACACCAAATCTACAGCCTTCTCGCAGGCAGAATTACCCTGCTTTATCTGTTCACTTCGCAAAGGAACGTAACTTTGATTGTTTATAATAGGTTCTTGCTGGCTGACACCCAAGAGAAAATCTTGAGACACAGGGGCTACATTCAGAGGCGTTTGGCTAATTATTGAAGAGCTACGGGATCGTTCTCATTGGCGTCACTAGAAAATTCAGCGCCAGCTTTGCAGATAGAACAAACCGAATCAGGAGTCTTCTTTCTTTCGGAAACAGAGATCCCTGAACTTGTACTTGTTGCACGTTCAAGCCGCATCCAGACTCATCGTGGCACCCAGCAGATGACGACATGTCTCCTTCCATAGGTTTCGCTCGAGGGTGGCAGGCTCCACCATTTCCAGCCACTGGCGATCCCAGCGACGCCGACCGATGTATTTTCGGAATCCCCCGATTGGCTCCAGATCAGACTTAACTGCTTTTAGCCACGTCTTCTTTTGGCCTCCTGCCCTCTTCTTCCATGCAGGTAGTGGTAGACATTTGAGGCATTTTTTGCTTATATGGTCATCTGGTCTGCGCATTGTGTGGCCAAACCATCTCAGTCTCTTATGCTTAACAATGTCAGAGACAAGTGGGCAATCCCCACATCTTCTCCTTACTTCTTCATCCGAGATTCTATCTGAGAGGCGGATACCCAGGATATAGCGCAGGCATTTGTGGTTGAATATATTCAAGCTCAACGCTTCGGCTGCTTTAAGTGACCACGTTTCACATCCATAGAGGAGGACAGAGAGAACCATAGTTTTTATTGTTAAAAAAAAAGAGTTGTGAGAAAGTCAAACTTTAGCGTAAAGAGCGAGGCGTTGAAGAGGGCACAGCCCCTTTCATATACGGAAGCGGGGGTTTGGGCGGCGGCAGCCCCCCAACTGCACCTCCTAATCCCTGTACGTTTTAAGGTTCGAACTTGTGACTCAGCCTCTTTAACTCTTTAGAAAACGTAGTTTTTTTCAAATAATTTCTCCACGTTTTTGTACAGTTTATTACTTATTATTGCTTGACCAACTGTTAGCTGATCTTTTCAGGAGTTAAAGATGGGGGACTGCCGCCTCCCAAACCCCCGCTTTTGAAGATTCTTGTGTTAAGGCTTTTAATTCCTGAATACTCAAATCAAATGCACAGTAAGATTTTCTTTTTCAACTTTTTTTCGAGCATGCGGGTATACGGCATGTTATCAAAGCAGTGGAGACTTACCTGTAACCTGAAGGCCGACTGTGAGATTCTTCTGGAGACGCCTGTTGAGCCGAAGGATTTAATAGATTGGATTTAAAAAAGAAACTGAGTTTCTTTTTTAAAGTTTAAATTCAGTATGTAAAAAATTTTCTCTGACAAGGAATCGAACCCGGATCTTCCGCCTAGCAGTCAGGAACAGCGACCATTGTACCACAGAGACACTTGTTATATTATTTTAGTCTCTTGTATCTATTTTTGACGCAAGCAAATCCCCACAAAACTTGATATTTGGTTTTTGGCAAATAGGGAAGGAAGGATCGGATTGAGCTGAAATTTTGAGGATAAGCTCCCAGGCCTCAGGAAAGCTTATCCTCTAAATTTCAATCGGACAACGTTCAAGGGGGGCTGTGCTGGGAAAAATTAACATGGGCTCTTATAGGAAAAGGAGGTTTTTCGTAAATGTAAATTCGGGGGAAAATTTTTTCGGTCTGAAAATATCAAAAGGCCCTAACAGGTCAAATTCCGCTTCGAATGAGTCCTCATTCCCCCAGATCCATTGTCAACTGTGGCCTGTAGGCGTGGCTTAAAAAAAAAGAAAGAGAAATGAACTTTAATTGGCTATATTTGGTTTTTTGAAAACAGAGAAGGAGTGAACTGATTGATCTGAAATTTTGAGGATAAGTTCCTTGGCCCTAGGAATGCTTAACCTCTAAATTTCAGACCAATCGGACAACGTTAAAGGGGGCCTGTGGTCGGAGGGTCGAAACTTCCGGCCCACTTTTACCCATGAAGATAAAGTCGGAGGGGGTGAAATTTTGCAAGTTTCTTAGTTTGAGCTTGAGCTATAAAATGCGATCATCGCTGTCTCTCTGCGACTGCTAGGGCCGGAAATCGCTTAACATTGTGGTGGGTCGCCTCTTTAAAGAGGCACAAGTGTGCCTCCTTGATTAGCTCGGCAACAGAAAAACCCAACGGTTTTTTTTGTCAAAGTCTCTGCAATTTATTTGCAAGGCAAGCAAATACAAAATAAGATTTTTTTTTTTCGACAAAAAAAAAACTTCTGGGAAGGATATGGGATTTTTGGAAGCTTGCAGTCGGTCTTGTCAGGTTGAGAGGACTATTTTGATCTAATATAATGCTGAAATACTTTGCTTTTAGGAACTTCAACAAATAAGGTTTTAAGCTCCCAGGCCCCATGTTGTCAAAGCAATTGAGACTTACCCTTAGCCTGAAGCCCGACTTTGATATTCTTCTGGAGACACCTGTTGAGCCGAATGATTTAATAAATTGGATTTAAAAAAGAAACTGATTTTATTTTTTAAACATTATATTCAATATAAACTCAACGGCTCGCTCTTTGCGCTAAAGTTTTTATTGTTTAAAAAAAAGAGTTGTGAGAAAGTCAAACTTTCGCGTAAAGAGCGAGGCGTTGAGACGGGCACAGCCCCTTTCATATACGGAAACGGGGGTTTGGGGGGGGGGCAGCCCCCCAACTGCACCTCCTAATCCCTGTACGTTTTAAGGTTCGAACTTGTGACTCAGCCTCTTTAACTCTTTAGAAAACGTAGTTTTTTTCAAATAATTTAAAAAAGAAACTGAGTTTCTTTTTTAAACTTTAAATTCAGTATATAAAAAATTTTCTCTGACAGGGAATCGATCCCGGATCTTCCGCCTGACAGTCAGGAACAGCGACCATTGTACCACAGAGATAATTACGGAAATATTATTTTAGTCTCCCGTATCTATTTTTGACGCAAGCAAATCCCCACAAAACTTGATATTTGGTTTTTGGAAAATAGAGAAGGAAGGATCGGATTGAGATGAAATTTTGAGGATAAGCTCCCAGGCCCCAGGAAAGCTTATCCTCTAAATTCCAGCCCGATCGGACAACGTTATCGGACAACGTTCCCACCACAGCCCCACCGGGGCTGTGGTGGGAAAAATTAACATGGGCTCTTATAGGAAAACGAGGTTTTTCGTAAATGTAAATTCGGGGGATAATTTTTTCGGTCTGAAAACATCAAAAGGCCCTAACAGGTCGAATTCCGCTTCGAATGAGTCCTCATTCACCCGGATCCGTTGCCAACTGTGGCCTGTAGGCGTGGCTGATAAAAAAAAAATGAACATTGTGTGGCTACATTTGTTTTATGGGAAACAGGGAAGGAGTGATCGGATTGAGCTGAAATTTCGAGGATAAGCTCCCGGGCCCTAGGAAAGCTTAACCTCTAAATTTCAGACCAATCGGACAACGTGAAAGGGGGGTTGTGGTCAGAGGGTCGAAACTTCCGGCCCACTTTTAACCATGAATATAAAGTCAGAGGGGGGTAAAATTTTTCACGTTTCTTAGTTTGAGCTTGGGCTACAAAAGGCGATCACCGCTGTCTCTCTGCAACCGCTAGGACCGGAAATCACTTAACATTGTGGTGGGTCACCTCTTTAAAGAGGCACAAGTGTGCCTCCTTGATCACTGGCAACATTCGACCAGTAGGCTTTTTTGTCAGCTCTTGCTGATTTTTGACATTCTTGTCGTAGCACTTTGTATGTGGGGGACTTCTTGTTGGTCATTTGCAACATTTCCATATCACTGGCAACATTCGACCAGTAGGCTTTTTTGTCAGCTCTTGCTGATTTGTGACATTCTTGTCGTAGCACTTTGTATGTGGGGGACTTCTTGTTGGTCATTTCTTTTTTCCCGGCAGAGAGCCTGATTGTCTTTTCTGAGATCAATTCCTTGGTTTTACACTTGACGAACCGAAGTATATTTGAGGCGGCTTCATTGATGTGGTCTTTAAATTTGCTTAATTTCTTCTCAATCTTTATCTTGGGGCACTGATCAGTCGGGATTGCCTCCTCGGTGTCATCTTGAAGGACAGCGAAGCGGTTTGAGCGTTCAAGGACAAATGCTCCTCGGTACTCATCTACTTTCAACTTCGACACGTCTATTTTCTGGTTCGGTATAGTAGTCTTCCTTGAGCTAAGTCTGTACTTTAGCCTTGTCTTCAGAAGGAAGTGGTCAGATTCACTTTTCGATCCCGTTTCAGCACCTCTGTTCACTCTCGAGTCCAACCCCAAGAATTTCAATCGTCGGGATAAAGGGATATAATCTATTTAGGCCTTTACTCTTCCATTGCGGCATTCCCATGTATACGTATGACACGGCTTATGCCTAAACCAGGTGTTAGCCACAGCGAGATTGTTCTGCATTGCGAACAGCAAAAGCCTGTTTCCATTTGTGCAGCTGTCTTCGATGTCATGCTTGCCGATCGCCTGTTCCGAGCTATTCAGCTTTCCGCCAATTCTTGCATTGAAGGCGCCTCCAATTAGGAGGATATCTTTCCGGGGAATCTTATCAGTGACTGTCGGCAGGTCACTCAGGCCTCCCACTGGGTTCATAATTATGAAAAAAGTTCTTATTTTTAACCTAGGTTCATAAATGGTTCATAATTTAGAAAAAAGGTTCATAAAGTTCATATTTTTCTTGTCATCAGTTGGAAAGCACTTGCGGTTGCTGTCTTTTTTCCTTATAAAGGACAATTGAAGCAAATGTATGTACAAGAGTTTTATTTATAACGTTTCAAACTTTAACACTCAGCATGTTTTGTGAACATACATTTTCTTCTGTTCAAAAAGACATTGTTACATCTAATTTGGTTTCTAATTTGTTACATCTAATTTGGCCCCTATATCTTCTTGTACTAAGCTATCTTTTAGTCTTTTCCTTTTTTGGCTTGAGTCTTTGCTACCTTCATAGAGTTTTCTAGTAGTAATATTCCTAAATAGTTGATTTAAGCTTATGAGCTGTAACATAACTTCTTGGCAGAAGATCATAAGTTGATTGATTATTCTTTTTTTTCTTTTTCTTTTGTTTTTTACATGGATTCACACTAATGCTTTTTGCAAGTACCTTCTACGCGACATTGGATCTTCTTACTTGGCGCTGTTTTACGATGAGACTACAAATGCCAAAGGTGCAAAGGAGTTGAATATCATGATTAGATACTGGTCGGAGACCGAAGAAAGAGTCTCTGTACGCCACCTACAGTCCTTTTTCATAGGACACGCAAAAGTGGAAGATTTACACCAGCACCTACTACAAAATCTAAAGGATGCTAACCTTGATCTTCGTCAAGTCTTGATGCTGGGAAGTGACGGACCTAATGTCAACAAGAAAGTTTGGAGGTTATTTGATTCCGAAGTTAGAACTGTGCGCAGCGACCGAGACCTAGGTGACATTGGGACAGGCAACATACACATAGTCTACAACGCTTTTTGAAAGGTTTGGACCATCACGGATCCAAAGTTTCCGATTTGGCGATTCGAATTTTCTACTTCTTTAGTGGTTGGCCTGCCCGTTTAGAAGGCGTTGGTACCATCCAAAAGAATCTCAAGCTTCCTCCACATGGTTTCCTGAAACATGTGCCAAGTCGATGGCTAACCCTCGTTGTTTCAGCTGAGAGACTTGATGAGCAATGGGATGCTCTCGATGAGTATTTCCTGAAATTCATCTCTAAGAAAAGACCAGAATTGATAAAGTCTAGCGGATACCGAGAGATTTCTAGCAGTCTCCAGTGTACCACAACCAAAGCGTTAGTCCTCTTTGTCATATCTTTCGGAAAGCTATTTGCTCAGTTCACAGAGTTGTTTCAACGTGAAGAACCACTTATCAACATTCTGTATGACGAAATGCGTCGACTAGTAATGATGACCGCCAGCCGTTTTGTCAAGCAAAGTGCTTTGACTGATATTCAGAAGGGAAAAACTTTTTCTGAGCTGTCCAATTCAAGTGGGGATTTTCTTCCATCCGATAAATTAGCATGCGGTGACGGCGTGGAAGATTGCCTGTCAAAGGTACAACAATTTTGTGCTCTGAACTTTAGGAGTACTGCCAGAACTCCTTATCGGGCTGCTTGCCACCATATTAAAGAGAAATCACTAGGTCAAAGTGCCCTTCAGCATTTCCGGTGCGGCTGTATGCTTCGAATCCTAAGACAAGAACAAGTGACTTTGTGAAAATCGTTGGATTTATGCCTTTCCGTGTGAATACTGAAGCTGCCATTGACGAATGGAACTTGCTCCATCTGGAACCGAGTTTGCCTAAGAACATGACTTCAGCGAGGATTGATGTTTTATGGAACTCGGTTTTTAGTCTGAAAAACCATCAAGGACAGACAAAATATCCCCTTGTTTCAAAGATAGTAAAAGCCGCTCTCTGCATATTGCATGGGAACGCTGACGTTGAACGTGATGTTTCCCGATCAGGACGGATCATGTCCGAAGAAAAATCATCAATGAAAGTAAAAATGCTCAATGCTAGACTGATAGTCTCTGACGCTCTAAAGAAGTTTGAGAACAGGCCCGAGATAGTCCCTATTACCAGAGAGCTGTTGAATTTGGGGAGAAATGCGTGCCAGAGCTGTAAACTGTACCTGGAAGCTGAGCGATCTAGACAGGCTGAAGAGGAGTCCAAAAGGAAAGAAGAAGAAGAGGAAAAAAAGAGGATGTTATCTGAGAAGAAGATCATTGAACACCTGGAAAAAGATTTGATTGAGAAGAAGTCAGTTGTAAAGGAGAAGAGACAAGTAGCAGAAAGGCTTCTTCAAGAAGCTAATGGGAAGCTAAAAGAAACCATAGATCCCAAAGACTTTGCAGAAAAAATCCTCGCACAAAGTATGATCGAGGCTTTGAGCCGGAAGATGTGCGAAGAAGATGAGGCAGCCAGAGAGGTTGAGCGGATACAGAGCAGGGTAAACAAACGAAAGTCGTCCTTAATTTCGTCATGTTTTGCCAAAAAAAGGAACAAGTAGAGTGGACTATTTTGTACTATTGTATTTTGGGTAAATATTTACCAAATCATATTATTGAGTTACGACTAAAGTGAATACACCACTCGATGCCTTTTTTTATGCTCCTTACGAATATAATAATCATTTTTGTTCGAAATGAATTTTCGACAAAAATGTCGAAAATATATACCAATTCAGGGTATATATTTGCACATTAGGGGGTGGGGAAAAGTTTAAAATTACCTCTCATTTACATCAGAAATAAAATTACCCCCACCCCCTAATGTGCAAATTTTTGCACACCAACTGCCACTTTTTGTGTCCACGGACAGTTTCTGAGGTGCACATTTCGTAAATTTAGGTTCATAATAGGTTCATAAAAAGCGCAGTCAAAAGTTCATAAAGTTCATATTTTTGTGGTCAAAAGTTCATAAAGTTCATATTTTTGTGGTCAAAAGTTCATAAAGTTCATATTTTTCACAAAAAATCTAGCGGGAGGCCTGGTCACTGTAAAACTGATCTTTTTGCTGTTGAGTGGCATCTCTTATTGGGGCGTAAACGCTAAGGACAGTCAGATTGTTCGTGCGACCTTTAATTCTTGCCCGTACGATTCTCTCAGACACAGGCTCATATTCGATTAGCCCAGTAACTGCTTTGGGGGACAGCAGGATACCTACTCCTGCTCGGCCAGATCCATCTAATGGTCCCGAGTTATGAAAAGAGACCGCCTTCCCAGCCGAGGATTCAAGGGTCAAGATGTTATGTCCATTTAGTCTCGTCTCGGAAAAGCACAGAATATCAATGTTATAAAGATAAAATTCATCCGCTAAAAAAGCTTGTGTCAGTGAAGAATTAATCAAGCACAGGTTCCAGCAGCCGATTTTCAGGCCTTGTCTCCTTTATTAGATAGTAGTTAGCACATTTTTTGACGAGAGTGCCATTCTTGTCACATCGCATAATACCGGGGATGCCGTAGCCAAACTTTTCATCATCATATTTGTCATTATTATTGAGCATTTCTTGAGGATAAGGTACAGCACAAGGTCCTCAGTATTGCAATCACCCCAAGTATGTTGACTAGCATCTTGCTTGGCATGGAGCTCAGAGATTCTTACACCCTTTCACCGCCTCGAGGTGAGCTTACAGATTTCCTAAGTTGCCAAGCGACGAAGGGCCAAGCCTCATTGCCTGGATGCACAAGAGGGATGAAACCAGATCGAGTGCTTAGAGCACTGCAACACCGTGCCTTTCCCTAAAGAACGTTCACAGTTAGGGGACACTGTGAGAGACATAATCACTAGGGGGTAAGTCCTAGACAACCATCGGTCATCCGTTGTCAATTGTAATTAGGCTTAAATTATCACTTACTTGAAACCAGTTTGAATGCAATGAAATCAGAGTCCAAAGACTGTCAGTCGAGCGAGAAACTCGAAAATTATCCAAAGTGTAGATAATATAACAGTCTGGTTACAATCGATACAGTATATGGTCATAAAATGGCATATAAGTTAATGTGATACTCACATGATGGTAAGATGGCCAACCTTTTTGATTATGTCATTTTAAACTGATGACTGGCTGGATTGGTACAAGATACTAGGGTATGCCTGACTGCTGTTATTGATGTTAATAGTAAAGATCACTATCTAGCCGTGAATAGTATTATTGTAAAGCTGAAATTTAGGAAGGTTAAATACCTTCCGGAAAGTTATGACGCTAGTGGATTCCAGGATGAGGATTTGAGAGAATATTTCCAGGAACAGTTGAATATTAAAAGGGAGAGTTTAATATTTGACAATATAGAAGATGGGTGGAATAATTTTAGGAAAATAGTTCGTGAAGTATAATATGTTGTCTTAGGGAGAAAAGTTATAAACACAGATAGGAATATTAGTGAAAATGCTGTAAGTTTAGTTGAGAAGAGGAGGGGCTTGTACGTGTGAAGTTGAGGCTACAGATAAAATTGCTGAAGATCTAAAAGATGCAGCCAGACGGCAAATACCGTACTGAGAGGGAACGCTCAGTCGTGAGTTGTCCCAGTTAAAAATAGAAAAGGAACTACAATTAGAACAGATAAAGAGAGATGGGCAGAGCATTTCAAGAATATGCTAAACCCTGATAAAAGTACAGGAAATGATATAGAAAAGAATGAAAACTTTTTGACATTTTCAACTTGAAGGGAGATTTATGTTGCGGGGAATAATTAGGCAGTACTAAAAGAATGGAAAAAAAAATTGTTAGGTCCCAGGTGCTGATAGTGTGGTAAATGAGTTTTTTTTTTTAATATGGCGGTCATGAAGTTAGAGATAAAATACTGGAGACTATGAAAATAATTTTTGAAAAGGGGAAGTACTTAGCGAGTATAGGGAAACTTTAATTAAACCCCTCTATAAGAAGAATGATAAGAGTCAGTGTTACTTGAAGCCAGTTTTGATTAAAGTGATCCTTCAAATCCGTAAACCGGCTGTTTTACGGACAGTTTATCGGAGTTGTCAAATTCTTCAGGAAGTCGTTATCAGATCTCAGCCAAACTTGCTGGGAAATAAGAGTGTCTTTGTTGTTCCGACCCGACGTATATGGGGCAGGAAATGCGGGCTTATAGATTATTTTCACCATGATATCTATCGGATTTGATTGTTGGGTCTCAAGCAGACTTGGTGTGAAGCAAAACTAGTTGTCAAATTGCGCCGTTTGGTGGCCTAGGTTTGCAATACAACTAGTATCGCATTTGTGCCTTCTAGGGTTCCAGGACCAATCAGACCTTTCCCCAATTTATTTGTCATCTTCAAGCCAACCAGAAAGTTGGATACCAACCAAACAGTGGTAGAAGGGGGGGGGGGATAAGAAGAAGACTCATGGTTGTGTCTTTCTAGGGTCTGCTAGGGTTTTAACTCAGCCTTTGAGAGTTTCAAGTCCAATTTCATAGCTGATAGAGCACATGTTACTTGAAATAAGGCTTATACGAAAATTTATGGCTTGTTTATTAGTTAAGGGGTTTCTAAATATCAGTAAAGCAACACTTTTATGGATAGTCATAATCGCAGAAAATTGCCAGTGACCCACGGAGAGCTAATCAAAGAAGAAACTTTACAGACACAGATATACGAAAAAAAAATCATTCCACAGTTTGTCCATTTTATTGCTGCTTCGTACTGTTGAAATCTATTCCTTAATTTACCTAATTTTACGTGAAACATGAGGTGCCACGCAATTTTTTCGACGTGAGATATACTCACTTGTGTTGCTCCGCAACTTTAATCAATGAGTCGTAGCTGCTGCAACAATATACAGGGTCTTGGTATCGGAAGCGTAGTTGACTTTTCGCCAGCTATATTGACCGAATACCCTTTGTGCGTCGTAACCTACTATTTTCTTCGTCAAAAATAAATATTTTTATAACTCTTAACTCGCTGACCCTGATTCTGCGTCATTTTATTGGATGTTTTTAATTAATGATCACGGCTCCTTCTCATGACAATTTGGTTTTGCTAACGATGAAGAGGAAAAATAAATATATAGGAAATGTCGAATAACAAGTGCGTAGACATTGAACTTTATAACTATCATTAAACGCTTTTGTTTGTCCATGTGCATGCTCATTGTTTATTCATGATCTATTTAATACTGATAAATTTACCTATGCTATCTTATTTTTGGCTTTGGCAAGGAAATTGTAGCCTATTAGCAAATTAGAGGGAAAACCTGGAATCATGTGAGAATAAATAGTAATTGTTTTTTTGTGTGTTTCCGATGGGATTTTGTTATTTATTTCTTCTTTTTTTTTTCATCCTATATTTCTGGGTAATGGATTCTTTCTCTGTGTTTTTCATGAGAAATTTGTCGAACTTTATGAACTTTCGTTTTGTTCTCTTTTTTTTTATCGTAAGAGGGAGGATGGGTCTCAGAAAATAAGCTATAAAAAATAGTCCCAGGCACCTAGGTAGAAAGGGATTTGGGAGGAGGCAAAAAATAGTAAATAGTAGTCGAATTGTGTTTTTAACAATATGATAATAATAATAATATATATATATATATATATATATATATATATATATATATATATATATATATATATATATATATATATATATATATATATATATATATATATATATATATATATATATATATATATATATATATATATATATATATATATATATATATATACTTTAAGACATAGATCCCAAAAATCAGATGTCTTAAAGGATCGAAGGGGTATTGGCCCAAAGGCGGTTCTAAAATAGTCCAGAGCTACTAGTGAGTGATTTTACTCTCAAAGTAAAATAAATAAATAAGCATGTTCTCCTTTATTATTTGCCCGAAGCGTTTGTGGATTAAATCTAATAAAGACTGTGTAGAAAGTCGTAAATGTTAGAACTATGAGTGTCGGGTTCTGTTTGTGTTTAAGTTGTGTTCAACGCGCTCAGCCTTACGTCCACATAATGGTTTTACTAAACATCATTGCTTGGAAGGGACAGATTCGATAGGGATTCGATGATAAAAAGGATGATATAATACCATTGGGGATTTCTTTGGGCCGTGGCCAAAAATGAAGCTTTAAACGTGGTAGAATTGAGAGTGAGAGTTTCAGTGCCGTAACTTAAAGCTATGACAAGTTTTAATTGTAGTAGTGTGGGCACACAAAGCCAAAATCTACTGGTGGGTTTTCTTGCGGATTTGATGCTTCGTTTTATCTGTGATTACAAAATCTGTAAAGACATATGAAGGGAGAAGAGCCTGTTTATGTAAGGGGGAAATAAAATCATGCAAAACAAAAGATTGTATACACAGATAAAACTGGGATAGAAATTTTTTAAACCTGACAACGATCAGAAATAAAAGGAGCAACATGAAAACTCAAAACGAATAGAAATTATTCAATATATGAAAAGGGCCCCCTCAATACCTCTCTCTTCTCGCTAAAGTTTTTAGCGCTTTAAAAAAAAACTTCCTATTCTAATTAAACAGCCCTTGTGTTTTAAGAGGTGTTCTTTAAAAAAATGGGACAGACAGTCAAGCTTTAGCGTAAATAGCAAGAAGGGGACAACCCCTTCAAAGACGGAACAGTTTCTGTTCGTTTTGAGTTTTAATGTTGCTCCTTACTTTCAGTTGAAAAAACTTGTTTGAATTTAATTTTATCGTTTTTCAAATAATTCCTGTAAATTTGGCTCTCCCTCATGAAAAACTCCCTCCCCTCACCAGAAAATCCTTCGGGGAAAGCTCCTCCCACGTAAAATGCACACAAAGACCGTAAAACTCCATCCTTGCTGCAAATCCCCACCCCCCCCCGTAAAAATTTCCTGTGGACGATTCAGCCTGAAAAATTCTCCCGAGCATACTTTCATTTGAAAAATACTTTACTTTCTGATCATTTTTCCAATCAATCCTAAAAACCCCCCCTTCCGTGGAAAATTTTTTTTTTCCGGAAAACCAAACCTGCTGAAATTTTTTCCGGTACAGTTCCCCCAAAACGTCTCCGCGTGCAAAATTGAGTTGGCAAAGAGAAAATAAGACAAATGAAGAAAATTTCGTTTATGAATTCTGTCAAATCCCCCAGTGTAAAATTTCCGCTGAAAACTTTAATCTCGGAAATTTCCCTCCCCACGGGAAATTCTTCCCATGGAACCCTGCCCCTAGCACAAAATCTCCCCCTCCCCGAGAAATGTCTGTATACTTCTCGATAACAAAAACTATACGCAAACAATGGACAAATTTCATAACTTACAGCCCTTTCCCACGGGCCGTGGGTGGTCATTTTACCCTACAAGGCATATTTTTTGGATCTTTCAACTATGCTGAACAAACTGGCTATTTCAAAATTTTGATCGGACGAATTTTGGGGGGAAAGGGCGTGGGAGGGGAGCTAGTTGCCCTCTAATCTTTTTGGTCACTTAAACAGGACACTAGAACGTTTAATTTGCTTTCGAGTGCGCCCCTTCCCGATCTTCTTGGACCATTAGTTCTATACAATCATCCCTGGGGAAAAAAAATTAAAATAAACACGCATCCATGATCTTTCTTCTGACAAAAAAAAATCCAAATTTTTGTTGACAAAAGCTTGAAACCTCTACAGTAGGGTTCTCTGATACGTTGAATCTGATATCCACAAAAAAGGATTTATCAAAATATAGGGGGGATCTCGGAGACACGAAAATAACAAACAAATTGTTTGTTTATGCCTTCATGTTCTTGTAAAGACCAATATTCGATGTCTTAAGATCATTTGCCCAAAAAAAAAATTTTTATGACCAATGGGCAATTTTGCATGACCAAAATAAGAAAAGTAAATGTTTGAGTCTATTAATGACTTAGTAAATGTTTTATTGTTTTTTGTTTTTTTTTTAATTAGTATGTTGTGAATACTGAAGTTTGAAAAAAGCTCACGATTTCAATTTTTGGAGCAAGATCCATATAAAATCAGATATAATAAAAAAAATAGTATTTAGTAAAAAAATTGTGCATGGTTGTCAGAAGAGGGGGGGGATAATATTGTTTATTTCATTATTTATATACTGGTTGGGAGAATAATATATTTCTAGTAAACATATTATGCATTAAATTTGTAACGGTTGGGAAATCAATGGCGCTTTCCTTGCAAACACTTTGCAGAAGAATTAACCTTTGATCTTCCTTTATGCAAATTATCCTGCCCCTCCCCCCTCTCTCTTTTCTCTCTATCTCTCCCCTCCCATTAGAAAAGCTTTCGGCGGCTACTATGTATCCCTGACGATATGAAAGGATCAAAAGAAGGAGAAAAAAAAATATAAATTACAGTTATATATTTAAAAATATTCTATATAAATTACGTCTGATTCCTTGGTTTAAAATCTTTTTTTTTTTTTTTTCTCTCTCTTTTTTTTTCAATGCTAATGTACATGCCACCAAGGCGTGCAAGTAGGGATTAGCAGCATGTTCCTAAACGATATTGCTCCACATTATATGAAACTCAAAACAAAAGTACGGTAGTTAAATTAAAAAATAATGTGGTGAAAATATTGAATATCAAATATTGGTAATGAAAATATTAAAATAAAAACTAGTCCCTCAGCGCAAGGTTGACGAAACTTACCATCTTTTTCTGGTCTTGTGCAATTTTAGGGATGAGTTTAATCATTGTTCAAACATGAAATTTAGCCTACTGTTGTATATTTGAATAACGCAATGAATGCAAATATAAGTATTGAAATTAATCAGCTGATGCTTCGCCTGCTCTTCAATTGCCAAATAGAAAAATGTGTTACTACCTCAGCCTTGATTATTTTTAAACCACCACTTATCATGTGTCAAAAAATGGCTAAAAGCTATTTTTCTAGTTTTTATTTTGACTTTAAGGTGCTTGACCATTCTCAGATAGGAAAGTGCTGTTGCTAGGTGTATATTGAGGAAGGAGGGGGGAGGGTATCTGGTGCGAGTGACTTCTATGTTGTATCGTCGTATTTTTACTATGCTTTGCATTTTTTTTTCTACTTACCTGCTTGGGTGATTTTGACGAGCCTTCTCGTCTTCCTTCTCCCATTAATATTTATTGCTATGTACATACCTTCTTGCCGCCATGTGTAAATTGTAATTGAGTTCGTATACTCATGGACTTTCAATTTACTTTTGAATGGGCATTACCAAATATAAAATTTGATAAATGCTCAGACAGGGACTTCTATGAAAATATTTTTAAAAAGTGGTAGGAGGTCTGAAACATTAAAACATGTGTGTAGTAGAAATGAAAAATTACTCGCGTCATAGACAATGTAACATATCCCAACAGGATTAGAGAAATTTTTGTAAGGTTAAGTTGAGCTAAGTTCAAATATAGTAAATATTTGAATTTTGGTAGAAAGTCTTCAGTTTCTTTAGATCCAACCTTAAATTTTCCGAAGCATAAAGATTTATAGATCTTTAAACTTTTAGAATATTAAATTAAATTTTAAAAACAAGGTTTCGCAAATAAAAGTGAAGGGTGACATTAAAACTTAAAACGAACACAAATTATTCCGTATATGATGAGGGCTGTCCCCTCTTCAACCTCCTGCTCTTTGTGGTAAAGTTTTACATTTTGTTCCATTTCTTTAAGAATGACAACTCAAACATATTGGCTGCTGAATTGGAATGACAAGTGTTCTTAAAGCACTATAAAGCTTTACCGTAAAGAGTTGGTTTGTCTTTTGTTGGGAGGGAGGGTGCCCGCCATCTGTTTGTTTTAAGTTTAAGTGTTGCTGTTTAGTCTCATTTCAGAAAATTCGTTTCTTATTATTTAATTTCTGTTTGTTTTTCATAGTATGCCCAGGATTTATTATTATCCAATATGAGTATAATTATCCAAATTGAACTATTGTCTCCTAAATAGGAGGGGAGCTCGAGCTTCGCTCAGGTTCTGGCAGTTGACACGGTGCAGGCTTGTATATATGTGATTCTCAAATTAAACATTAGCATAATTATCGTGTTATTCGTTATTTTTTAGTCATGCGGTGGCATATCAGGAATTTCAATTAAACTAAAAAATTCTGGCGTGACTTTTAACCTTTCTTTCCGTTTATCCTTCACGGAGTCATACATTTGAAAGGATTTGTATTTTCCTTTGAGTCATTGTGATTCTCGCTTTTGCTTCTCTTCTAGCCGCAGATTTCGCTTATGATTCGATGTAATCTTCGTTATCGATTGTCTTCTAACCGCAAATTCTCGTGTTATTCTTTAGTTTTAAGTCATAGGATGGCAAATTAGCAATTTCAATTAAATTAAGAAATTTTGGCGTGAATTCAGTTCCTCTTTTCTGTTTATCCTTCATAGACGCTAAAACATCATGCTCCTTTATTCAATGTAATTTCTGAAATATCTGAAGTACGCAATAGTATTTGTCTTCTAACCGTAGATTCCGTTGTGCAACATTCATTTGCAATTCAATGTGATTATCGCTGTCGCTTGTTCCATGCATGTCCACAATTTTAAAGGTGAATTCGAATTGACCTATTTTATAGTGATGTTCTTCATGGACGACAGTAGGGGGGGGGGGTGTGACGCCCCCCGGGAGACAATAAGACATTAAATATTGTATATAAATGGAAAAATGAAGGTATTACTATTTAAATTTGCTGAAAACAAAGCTCCTGATCACACTTGCCTATCCCCCCCCCCCCAAAAAAAATCATGGCGAGGCTAATGAAAATTCCTGGTGAGGCTAATGATGCCCTATCCCCACTTTTTCATCTCTGTGTCGCTAGGCATGTGAATGATACTTTTATGCTACTTAGAAAAATTGTTGAAGTGGAAGCTGGGAAGCTCAATACATGGTTTTTCGATACTTTAAAATTGATTGGCAATCTCAAAATTTTCAATCGATAGCAACTTGGTTCTCTTTGGGGCAAAATCGTAGTTTGGTGCCACAGAATGGCAGAAAATGTTACTTAAAAAGGGCATTAGAGCTTTTAATTTCAGTCCAAATGAGCCCTTTCCCGACCTTCTAGGATTATTGGTTCGATTCGATCACCGCTTGAAAAAAACAAAACAAATAAACACGCATCTGTGATATTCCTTCTGGGAAATAATGAAAAATTCTACATGTTTGAAGATAAGAGCTTGGAACCTCTACAATAGGTATGTATTGGTGTGTTTGATCCCATGATCGCACCTACTCGCACCTGTGTTAGAATTTATTTCTTAGGCTGGGGCAGACGTCGCAACTATGATCAAAGTATTTTTCAAATGTCCATAATTTATTTTATTTTTTTGCAATTAGCTTTTACCAAAAAAATTTAGCCGAAATAATCGCCACTGTCGCTTCAAATGGCGATTCTTCCTCAGTTCTCAGTTAGCTTCTTCTTCTTTTTTTTCAAAAGATGTTTTTAAAGTTTTCGGTTAGTATTGGATGCGTCATTACTAGGTTGCGTCTAACGCTGCATCCATGATTTTCGGACACCAAGGATCAAACTTGCCCTCTTTCCCGATTTATCTATCGCACAGGGAAAGCTTTTGACTTCTTCTTCGCTGGAATTGGGTAAAAAACGAACTACGGGGAATTAGGCAGGGGAGTCAATCAAATATGACAGCATACCCCAGCAAAGCAATTTTTCTAAAATCCCTGTGTCTTGTCGAATAATGTGTCCCATACAATCTTGCATATGAAAATGCTTTGTCAAAAACTGCATTTTGTTTTAATATTATCTTTTGTTACTTACAGAAGACACTAGATATAGGAATTTCCTTTCAAATAAGCCCTTAAGGGTGTCAATGGTTTTTCTGTTTTTTTTTTTTTGCCCTCTAACACCCCCCCCCCCCCCCACGAGACAAAAGCCTTTTTATGTTCCTGATTACTGTAAGTAAGAAAAGAACCTGTGCTACATTCTGTTAGACTCAAAACTAAGTATTTTGAGAGTGAAATATTTGTTTCTTTGGAGATCACGACTAACAGTGAAATCTCCATCTTAAGTTTACGTGGCTAATTTGAAAATTTCAATTACAGGCTCAGATAAAGCTAAAGAAAATGCATAAGAAGGCGCAGACGAAGATGAACCGTATGGGGAAAGCAGGTGAAGCGGATAGACACATTGGTACCAAAATGCCGAAACATTTATTCTCTGGCAAAAGAGGAAGTGGGAAAACAGACAGGAGATAAGTTTTGTGCTTTTGTTGTGTTTCTTCATTTTTGGAATAAATTATTATTCCCGTCATTTTCATCTTTTGTTTTGTACAAGTTCAACCTTTCGCCTTTTTCTTTTGATTTTCATGGATGACATGTTGCCTCTTTCCCTCTCTTAGCTGAATAAGTTTCTCGCTTTAAGTCAATATTAAAAAGGAAATAGCATAGGTGCATACAGGTCGGACCCTTCGAGGGAGGGGGGGGTTCAGAACATTCAAAAGGGAATTTTTCTGGGAGAGGTTCTTTCTAACCAATCGTGGAGGGAGGACATCACCCATCTGTACAGGCATGTACATAATCAGTAACTTAGAATAAGTCACATCAAATATACCCCATGGCAATAAGTAGTGGAACAGTATAAAAGAAAGCTGTCACAGAGAAACTTTAACCTTCGAATGTTCTCGCGTTATATTAGGTGCTGCTCCCTGATAACACATGATAAAGATACAGTGTAAGTATCTTTCAAATAGTTACGCGGCAAGCCAAGCCGGGTTTTTCTGTTTATATATATATATATATACAAATATATGTAGTGATAAGTATCTTGTGAAGAATCTTATTTACTTGCTTGCTTATTCAAGATCTAATCATTGTGTGTGGGTATCCGAATACCTTGAAATGTTCAGGGTATTCGGACGTACTTTATTCCGTGGATCTGGACCCCAGCTGGTCATTTTTAAGCTTTTTAATTGCTACTGGTAATAATTGGAACCTATTGGTATCTCTTTTTTCTTTCTTCTTTTTTTTGTCTTCCTCATTATATCAGTGTTTCAAGCTTCTTTTCTTGGGACACGATCCGAAACGTTACTATTATATGTTGAAACATTTTACTTTATTCGATTTCATGTCAGAAGATTTTAACCATCTTTACAATCACTCATGCGTCATCCAGCCGATGTATCCAACCTTTGCTGCAAGATATGTTTACTGTCTAAGATTATCTTAAATATTAGGCTCCACATTTCACTGTTGTATGTTGCAACATGAACAATCTCAACTCGGCCCATCTGGTTTCTCAAAGAAGTCTTTTGCGTGCTTTGGACAGAAGACAAAGTTGTGACATTGGTGCATATCTCTAACGATCAGATATCTATCAAGGCGCTGGTTGTTGAAAACCATCGACACAAGAAGTGAGGCCACTGAAAAAGATCACAGTGGATACTATCCACTGGATAATCATTCTCAGTGCAAGAATTTTTACCTGATTCACTGTACCTTATGGAAGGGGGCTTTTGCTTGAGCTTTTAAATGAAAAATATAAAAGGCTTAAATAATGAAGAAACATCTACCAGTGTAACTGGCGTCAGATCCTATAGTTTTAGTCTATTATGCTCATCTTTTTTCAAAAAAAAATGCAATCAGGTGTTCCCAAGACTGGAAAACTGATGAGAGTTAGAACTTATTTATTTTTGGGGGAAATCATAACGATTGCTGCCATATAGCGATTTCAAGTAATTTCCAAAAGCAGGCAGGGCTTTTAAGTTTACACTATACTGCCTTAAACGTAAGTGTTGGCGGCAGGTTTATATTTTATTTCAACTGGTGACACTTTATTGCCTGAGGTCATAGGCCTACCCAGGGAGGGGGATATTGGGTTTCAACTAACCCCGAAATATTTCTCCCGGTCTTAAAAATGCAGATAAAAATACTTTGTCTCCTCAAACACCAAAAGAAGACTCCTTTTACTCGTGAATTGGTCTCTAAAATGTAGAAAAAAACACCCTTAATCCCCCCCTTCGAAGAAAATTCCTGTATAAAGGCTCTGTCTCTGGTGCTAATACTTTTTAATCCCTTTGAGATCCATATTCAACCAACGAAGATATTCCTATTTCCCATTGTTGCAGCAAGTTTCTGTGTGGATTTTAAATATAAATACAAAATCGGGTGGGGGGGGGTATCCACCCTCAATTTCCAAAGACTTGATTCTCTTTAGTTAACTATTGTTGTGATTAGTTTCGATGTGGAGTTTCAGCGAAGATAGAAAAAAGAATGAGGCTTTAGCCCCTCTCCTACGTGCAGGCATCCAGTAGTTGCTATTTCTATATTTGTGTTTAGAACAAAATCTAAACAAAGATTGGTTTTACTTAACTTAGACCTGCTGAGGACCCGGAAATGGTAAAAGGTGGTCCATATGAAAATAGAGCCGAGTTACTCTTATCTCTCATGATAATGAATTTAAATTGCGAAAAGAAGAAAATCTGTGTGCCAGCCCGTCGGTTCAAATCATAGAAAGTTCAAAGAAGCAATGTTGAAGCTTCAAAAAGGTTCAAATGTCGAGAATTACACGAGCAGAAAACAAAAGATAAAAATTAACTCCCAACCGACTAAAAATGCTGTGGCTAAGGTCAGGAAATGATTCACCTTTGACGATTAAGTTCAAGGAGATGTAAACGGTGTTCTTTCATTCTGCAAAATTAATGTTGCGAAAAAGAAAATCAACAAAGCCTTTTTTTCTGTACATAACATAAGACAGTCTCAATCTCATTCGTATGCCAATGGACCTGAGGATACAGAGCATGATTTGTCTCTTGCCATTCACAAGTTTCAAAATCAAAACACATTGACTTCTTGGGAAGAAGTAGGCCAATTCTTTGACTCATCATCTTTTGACAGAAAACGATTTTAAGAAAAAATTGAGGACTTCTTGAGATCTTACTTCTTAGGTCGATCTTCTGCTAACATGTTTCTTCAATACTCTATTTGGTAGTGAGCTGTAAGATCTAAGCACTTTGATTAAGCGAAAAAACGATAACCTAAGCAGAAAGATTTAAGATCTTAGCACTTTGACGACTCAAGGAACGGGCTTAGTATCTAAAAATATATGAAGCTCAAATAGCGGACGTATTTTCCAGGTAAGAACAGTGTATTATGCTGTTAACTCTTTATTCTCATAAAGAAATCTCAGGGGCAAGGAGAAAATCCCCTCTAAAAATCGTACACTTTTAAACATGCACTAGTTTGTTGCTGTTGTTTTTGTTATTATTTTTTTTTCAGCCATTTTGCCTTGAGGCTTGAACCTTTCATCGAGTCTTCTTTAGTAATAACACAGAATATTTTTTTGCTTTTTCAATACGTACTGCCAAATATATTGTTGCCTCATTAGATAGTGGTTTTTCTAAGGTATGGTGTCTTATTTTAATCTATCTACGGAGGGAAAGTATTAGCATACTAGTAGTGGGTTAAGGTGGCTTTTTATCTCAGTTTTAGATTAAACATGAATTTTAGTCACAGTGTTTATTCTGGCACCACAACATCGTCTAACTTTAGTGATTAACATTGTAGAAATTACTTCTAGTTGAATTTTTATCTAATTTTTGCTGGGTAAAAGCCCCCTTGATAATTGTGCTTTAGAACAGAACTCTTCAGTGATTACGTTTTGCATATTACGGACTTTGGCCAGTTTAAGGGTTTTACATCAAAGGATACAACAGTGCATAGTTCTAATTGGCCCTTCGCTCAATAAATTTGTGCTGATGAGTTTTCTGAGGAACATTGAATCGGATCCACGACTCACCTCAAAGGACTTAGTTTGTAATACGCTACATTTTCATGGAACAAAAGCATCATCTTAGTTTGAAGTTAATCGCAGAACTAAATGAAGTGGCCTTGCAAAATTATAGCGTGTAAATCTAACTTCGAGAGCTCGTCCGAGGAACTACGTATTTGACTAATTGTTTACTCGGCATTATCGCTCCTGGCTTATAGCGCCATCTGTCATACGTGCATGCCTCCTACCCTACCTGTCATACCTCCAGCTTACATAACAATTCCGTCATTGGGATGAAAATTTGTTCGTTAATTTGAAGTATGTTTGAATTCTCACTGAATGTATTTTATGTCTTATCACGGTAAGAGGGTGTTTGGTGCCGCACTTACTTTTTTATTTTTGGAAAAGCAGAAATAAACTAAGATATTTAAAGTTTTTGGTGAAGTTTTTTGCTGCAAGGGCAGCACAATTTTTGAAATGACCACATTCACCGATACAATATAATAATGCCAAATCAGCTGAATGCATGTTGAACAGTTTCAAGTGATAAACGAACATCTTGAAATATGTTCATATTGAAAACTTGACAAACATATTGAAACAGATACACATTGGAAACTTAATAAACAAACTTGCAATATAATTCTATGTTTTGAATATGATTCAGTTCCACAATAATTCAGTCGAATACTTCCAGCTGCTATTAAATTCTCGTAAAAGGTTCTACCTTGAATTCCGAAGAAATCATTGAGCAGTATCAGCTGCGTTTCGGAAAAAGAGCTCTTGCGACTGACAATGTCCCACTATACAGGGAACCGAAATACCTTTTATGAACCTTTAAGTTACACAGCATTGGAAATAGTTCTGAAAACCACTACTGGATTGCTGATGGGTTTTTTCAAACATTGGTATGTTGCCATCCCATTACATATATATGACCATAAACTGTCCTTTTTGTGCTAAACACAGTACGGGCCGGATTTAAAGCTTTGATGTCTCTAGACCCAAGCGTTTTAGCCGCTCCATTTTTGCGAATTTCCGGGGAAATTCCGAAAACTTGGAGATAGTGGAAGCACTGAACACAACGCAACTGATGAGCCAAAAGTAATGAAAGAAAAGGTGATACCGAACTCTCAGCCTCCATTCTTGGGACGCATCTTACAGTTCATAAGTGGCCACGGAATTCCTGTGTTGTTGTAAAATCACTTTCCTATGAATAGGCAGCACGGCGACGGAGTCCTTCGGACACATTGATGATGAATCACATCAATCCAGTTTTTGTTAAGACAAAAGTCACTCAGTGATAATATATTGTGCCCCCTAGCACTGTGCGCTCATAGGACCGGGCCTATTGGTAAATCTGGGCCTGCATGAGCGGTTATTGGGGTAAAAAAACATCAATGGACAAGGAATTGTGGCTACCGGTTAATAGCACAGACTATTCTGTGAATAATTTCTGAAAAAGAACCGAATCATAAAATTGAGCAATAATTAGAAAACCAAATTTTTTAACAACTTTCTTCTTTATTAATTGCGCTCTGGAAATTTATTTCGGTGCTTTCTTATCTAAATAATTGCTCCAAGAGGTTGAGTAAAATCTTTCCTGTGAAGACCGGAAAACAAACAAGCAGATAAATAAAAATCAGCAACATTTAAATTTAAAAGATAGCAGGTATCTTGTTGTGAACCGCAGAAATATTCTATGCAGCTTTTTAACCATTTTTTAGCTGAATTGTACTTTTTTGTTAGATCAACTGTTTATCTGAAAATAAAGTTCAACGAACTTATAAAAGCTTTTCCAAGATATTCAATATGTTTCCTCATTAAATAAAAAGTGAAAACCAGATGACGCTACGTAGTTATGCAATTGACATAAAATCTAAACTGCGCAACACGTGTCGCATGTTTACATGTGCCAAGTGTAATGCTACCAACAAATAAGGCAGTGTTGTTTGCCAAAAAAGTTGAGTTTCTTTTATCAGGTATTACGCTGTAATTAGCCTCTTAGTAGAATAAATACGTTTGTAACATTAATATGGGTAATCGGTACTTGTTATGAATCCGATAAACACGCGATAAGTGAAGTTTTGTTAATACTAATGAAATAAAACAAAATGGGATGAAAATATAATAGTTCAGAAACAAATTTGAGCTATATATTGGGAAATTAGGGGGGTGGGGTAAACCATGGCAGAGATTAAACACATAACATAACCTAACCTAGGTACCTTTTAGTCCCCTTAAACCCCCAAAAACTAAAGTTTAAATATATTTCGCCGAGTGAGAAACCCTTTGTTTATACAACGTCTCATATGAAAAACTGGGTAATGCCTATCTGATCTTCAATACAATTCTCGCGTGTTTATCGGATTCTTAACAAGTACCGGGTATTATTTTATGGTTTAGCCTATGATCTTCATAAGAGAAACTTTATTCTTAAAACTAATCTGTAATGCTTACTTTTCTCACTCCTAAACTCCATTTTGCTTCACCTTAGCCCCCTCCCCCTGCTCACCCCCCGATGAAGCAGTAGATAATAATACACATAGACTAAATACACAACTAAACGAAAACACTATGATAAAAAAAAATTTACCTTATAGCACGCAAGAAGTTGGTAATAATGAGATTTTTGCGTTTTTTTTTTGTTTTTTTTTTCATTTTTATCCGGGTTTTTAAACCATTTTTAGCCAATATGTTCTTAATTCTTTCGTAATGACTTAGTGTTGTTAATGGGCTAAGGAATGCCCGGTAACACATTTTTAAGAAATGAAAAAGCAACGGATGAATTCATTATTTAGGGCACCATTAAGGGGGAATAGAACGCATTTGCACGATAATTACGGTTATATTCGGATTTTAGAAAATGGAAACATATATAAAAGATGGCTAAATATAATAGGCCTATCGACTAAAATTAACGAGTAGGACTATTTGTTTGGATATAAGATGATTAACCTTGTTTCATTCAAGGAACTAGTTCATCTTTTGCATTTTCCATTGAACTTCCTTGACGTGATTAGTGCTTGACGCTTAATCTGATTGGTTGCACCTTGATATTTAGGTTCTCTTCTTCAATGAAGAGAGATTAGCGGGGGAATCCCCTCCTTTTCTACATTGATCCCTGTTTCAAATTATTTTTGCTTCGATTACGTTTTTACTTATCTCAGTAACAACAAGGTATTTTCCATTGCATATACCCTCTGAAATATCTAAATTGTGTATTAGCATAGGTTATGGCGTTATTCATCATCTTTCATATGAAAATGTAGTTTTTCGTAAAAAAAAATTGATTTTATTTATAAATAGTAATTTTTGTATTGCAAAAGCATGTAGATATAGCAATTTCCTCTAAAATGAGCCATTAAATTTTATGCCAAAAGTCATTATGTTCTATAATATTCCAGTGCCCCGCTAGCTGCGGATAGGAAAAAAACTGAAAAAAAGATGCTTCTGATGCAGAATATTGTGGTTGAAGCCGCTTTCCTTGTTTTTTAAGCCAATAGATTTTTCTTATGGGTTCAAGCCACAGGGCGGTAAGTTTCCTGTATAGAATTTTTGGTCAAGGCAATTCTAATGATGTAATTTGTGTTTAGATCCGACCCCGTTTTAGGAGTTTCAGGCTTTTTTGTTACTATGAGTCGTGTTCGTCTCTTAATAGGTTGCAGCTACAGCTACAACCATGATCAGTTCGGCTTGTTCACTATTAGTTTTGATAATTACGTTTTCGATTTTCTACTTCCACGTTGAATCCTGGGTTTGACAACTTTTTTTTTTTTTTTAGTGGCCTCTGTCTCCATATCCTCTTCATCGGGAGCTTCAAGTTGATATTTTGTAGACCATTGATTGCAGCCGCATTGTTTGCACGTAAAAAAAAGTGGCCGTTTTTCATTCACGAGTTCCACGTTAAATTCCTTTGCTTTGTCGGGCTGGCAGGAAGAACCATCTTCCTGTTTTACCATATTCCCCTCAAACTCTATATTTTTTCCAAATATAGTCTGGTTTTTTTTGTAACCGTGCGCATGATTTGCCAGATTGTGGTCTTTAATCATTTGGTAATCTGGTTGAAAAAAGTCGGTTTGATTTGGTTGAAGATTAGCGCAGAGGTAATAATTAGGTGGAAAAGTGAAATTGGGATTCCCTAGTCGCGAATTAGTGTAAGCAGGAACTGGTTGACGACTCATGTAGCCATAATTTGGTTGAAAATTAACGTATGGGTTATTCGACGGATGATCGACGTTGTGGCGGCTAGGTTCAGCATTTCCATACGAACGATTTGACGAAGCATTATTGTAGGGATGGTTTTGCTGAGGAATAACGTATAGATGGTTATTATTTGAAGCATTGTGATAGTTAACATTTTCCAAAAGGTTTCGGCTATGCTCAATTTTAGGATGGGTTACCGGTGTTTTCCCAAGGTGCTGTCCATTAAAGTCACTGCTAAAGGGAGCTGATCTTAAGTTATTCATTGCAGGCTGGTGTACCATGGATGCAGCTAAAGTAATATCCACTCTATCACTGATTACGCTGCGAGGATTGTCCATCATTGCATCCCTCCGTAAATCTTGATGATTGCTTACGTGTTGGTTTAAGTGTGCAGCACCGATATTATTTCTGCGATCCATAACTCCTGAATAGTTTATAATAGAGTAATTGGGTTGCATTGCTCTGACTGGAGGGGTTTGGGCAACATATAAGTTTTCTTTTGACTGTAAACTATCGGGTAATGTGATATGTTGTTGGGTACTGTTGTTGCCGTTGTGATTATTGCTCAAAGTGTCCGTTGGCATGTTTGAGAGAACTTGCATGTTATTGCTAAAATTGTTTTTTTCATTATTGAGCTCATTACCACTTGGAGCATTCAGCCTTTGGTCAACTTCATCTAAAAATGGATCATACCCATTTGTTATAGCTGTTGAAAATGTAGCCTCTTTCCTGGCGTTGGGGTTCTCAGTCTCGTTTCGCTGCTCCCCTTTGGCTGATTGGGCCTTCTCACTCATTCTGAAATCATTAGAATATAAATTACTAAAATTTTCCATAATCGCTTCTAATTTCACTAAGATTAGATACACTTGCCATTGAAATAGAAACCCAACTAAACTTGTTTTGATTGACAAATTTTATAAAAACTGCGCTCATCTTTTGATCTGCTTTGGTGAATGGAAGGGTTATAATTAGGCTTTTTATGCAGTTTTTAGATTCGTCTAATTGTTCAAAACAGGAAAAACTATTGAGAACTCTTATCATCTTTTATTTTCTCTCAATATCAACGTCACTTGAATGGTAACTAGTTATTCATATTGTTAGAACAAGAGATAAAACGGTTTAACCTTCCTTATTAATTGTGTTAATCGAGTACGTACTCTACGATATCTGAGTAAATAGTTTAATTCTTTTTTTTAGCTTTTCTAGATTTTTCATCATCTAAACTTTTGTTTTCGGGGGATGGACATATTGGGAAAATAGATTTTTTTAGTAAAAATGTAAGAAACTCTGGGAAAAATAGAAAGAATCCTGAGACTTTGTGGGACCCTAAGACTCCCACACCCTCTGCTCGTATTTCCTTTTTATATGCCTTTCATGGTTGCAGCGGTAGCTGTAACCTAGTAAAGGACGAACCACGGTCCATAGTAGCCAAAAATTAAAAATGCGTTTTAAGTAGATAATTTCGGAGACCACACTGCCTTTCCATGACGATAAATAAAAGTTCAAATAGGGATAAAATCCTTTTAATAGACAGTGATGATTATAACAGTGATAGAAATTCACAAAAATACCAGATATTTCGGTCAAATATACAGTGACCGTCATCAGTAGTAAAACTCTGATGTTTTACTACTGATGACGGTCACTGCATATGTGACCGAAATATCTGGTATTTTTGTGAATTTCTATCGCTGTTATCATCATCACTGTCTATTAAAAGGATTTTATCCCTATTTGAACTTTTATTTATTGCGTTTTAAGGAAAACTGGCAAGTGGAAAAATTGCATTTCTTGCTGATCCTAGAATAGTAACTAATATGTCGATTGGTCTTAACTTTAAAACGTTATTTTGAAAACAAATGTAAGGTAATTTTGAAAAATAGCCTGAAATCCCAGAGAAATGGCGTCAGATTGAAACAAAAAATACATCTTTGGAATTGCCATGGCCGAAAATTTTAATCAAGAAACTTAAAGTCCCTTGCCTTGAACAACAAGGAAAATCACTTTTTTGCATGGGTAGCACTGATGTGTCCTCTTTTTTCTTTTTTTTTTTCCTTCTTCAATGCTAGTGGGGCATTGGAACATCATAGAGAGCTATTTGAGGGCTCATTTTAAAGGAAATTGCCATTTCTACTTGCTTTTGAAAGTACTAAAACATAATATTTAAAATGCAAACTATTTTTCGACAAAAACTACATCTTCATATATAAATGATGAATGACGTCATAATCGTAGGTTACAACCATAAATGACATTATAGTAAACTACATGATGAAGATGATGAAGTCAGTTGCAACTGGGTTTGTGCTTCCCTATATCAAGCTACTATATAACCATGGTTGTAGCTTCCACCCCCTTCCTCTCTAATACCTCTCGAAGACCCTGAAACCAATGATACTTGGTATATTAGAGTTTCATCCCGTCGTTCTGTCGATTTTGAATAACAAAATTAAATTTAAAAAAAAAAAAGTTTTTCAACTGAAAGTAAGGAGCAACATTAAAACTTAAAACGAACAGAAATTATTACGTGTATAAAGGGGATTGCCTCCTCCTCAACACCTCACTCTTTACGCTAAAGTTTTTTTTTTAGTACTTTTGAAAAAGCTTCTTATTGCTCTGATTAAATAAACCTTGTGTTTCAGGAGTCGTTCTAAAAGATTTGGGACAAAATTCAAGCTTCAGCGTAAAGAGCGACGTGTTTAGGAGGAGTCAACCCTCTTCATATACGTAATAACATTAAAACTTAAAACGAACCGAAATTATTACGTGTATGAAAGGGGTTACCTCCTCCTCAACACCTCACTCTTTACGCTAAAGTTTTTTTAGTACTTTTAAAAAGCTTCTTATTGCTCTGATTAAATAAACCTTGTGTTTCAGGAGTCGTTCTAAAAGATTTGGGACAAAATTCAAGCTTCAGCGTAAAGAGCGACGTGTTTAGGAGGAGTCAACCCTCTTCATATACGTAATGATTTCTGTTCGTTTAAGTTTTAATGTTGCTTCTTACTTTCAGTTGAAAAACTTTTTTTTGATCGTTTTTTAAATGATCCCAGAAAATCTGGCATCACCTCCATGGAGAAATACCTTTCCCACGGATATATCCCCTAGACAATTCAATCTCGGTTAAAATTTACTCAGGACAATTACCCTTAACAAATCCACGCGTAAGATTGAGACGGAAAAAAGAAAGCAAGATATATAAAAAGAATTTTGCATAGGAATCCTCTAGACAATTCAAATCCACGACAAAAAATCCACGACACTTCCTAGACAAAAAATCCCCTAGACAATTCAATCCCGGTGAAAATTTACCCAGGACAATTACCCTTAACAAATCCACGCGTAAAATTGAGACGGAAAAGAGAAAACAAGACATATAAAAAGAATTTTGCATAGGAATTCTGGCAAAGTCCCCCAGCGTATAATTTCGCCTGACAATATCACCCCCTAGAAACTTCCCTCCCCCATGGAAAATTCCTCCGTGAAAAAACCTCCAGCAGAAGCCCCCTCCCACCCAAAAATGTATGCATGCTTCCCAATAACAAATACTATGCGTAAACAATGGGCAAATTTTATATCTTAAAGACATAAACATCAACAACAAGAAAAACAATAGGGAATTCTTTTCGCAAGACAATGGAATTATATATTAGAATGAATATTTCGACGCCATGTCCAAGGGCCGTCCTCAACAAAACATAAATATATAGGAGAAAAGAGACTTAAAATAACATATAGACATTAAAACTAAAATGAAAATTTTTAAAACAGTCCCAGCATCCTTACTTCAGCGAAGTTTAACCTGGACTTATAAATAGAGTGACGTTAAACAAGGCAATTCATTGAAGTTAAAGATAAATAATTAAAAACATGCATTCATTGCTAATCTGGCCTTTTTGGCAGCTAACATCGAAGGTCTTTTTTAACTTCACTGAAGCAAGGATGCTGGGACTGTTTTAAAAATTTTAATTTTAATTTTAATGGTCGTAAGCTATTGCAAGTCTCTTTTCTTTTATACATTTAAATTCAAATGAATTTACTGAAAAAAAGTGCATTGTCAGTTTAATATATATATGCTGATATTTATTCCTTAAAATCTTAATTAATTTTTGATTTCTTAGTTATGAAAGTGAAAACATTTAAAAGATTTTTTTCAGTAAAGTAAAAATTATATTCGGGCTTTTAGAAAGCATGGGGTTTACAAGCATACTCATATTATTTTCTGCTCGTTTTGAGTTTGGCTCTGTTATTTATTTTAATTTCTGTTTGTTTTTGGGTTTCATTTATGTATTGATACTGATTTGTGGTAGTTGTATGCTTGGTAGATTATTTGATTCTATTTTTGGTCATTTTTGGCTTAATGGAGTTCTTTACTTTTTTTTGAAATGCTTATTTTGTGGAAAAAGTTTTTTTTTTTAATTAATTTCTGTTCGTCTTATAGTGACATAATCTTTTTCAGGGAGAAAGACTGAGTTTCTTCTAAAGCTAAACAACCATCCCTTCCATAAGAACCTCAATTACCCCCGGGAATAACTTACAACCCTTGCCCCTAATCTGTGGTGTTTGTTTCAACCCCAAAAGCCTTGTTATATGATATTTAAGACTATTTTGAATAGAATAGCAATCTCAAAGTTTCTATTAGATGCATTTCGGGACAATACAAAGTGTGGGGGGAGGGTGTTAGGTGCCATCCGATCACTTTGAGTCTTAAAAAGAGCTCTAGAGCTCTGATTACCAATCCAATGAGCCCCCTCCGAGGTTTATATGACCACGCTTTCTATAAAAACCTTATATGCCCCAAGGGCACAACTGACAATCCTTGCCTCGATGGCTGGGGGGGATTTGTTATCCTCAAAAACATAATTTTTAGACCTTCTTATACGCTGAGCAAAATGACTATCTCAAGATATTGTTTGGAAGTTTTTGAAGAAATAATGGACATGGGAGGGCATTTTCTCTCTGATCCTTTTCGACTAATAAAATAGGCACTAGTCCTCTCAATTTCCAATCGAAGAAGCCCTTTTTGAAGCTTCTGCTACAAAACTTTCTAAAAACCTTATATACCCCAAGGGCATAATTTAGGACCCTTGTCCTGAGGGCTATGGGGAAGGGAGGGTTGTCATCCTCAAACACATAATTTCCAGACCTTTCTACTAAGTTGAACAAAATGGCCATATCAAAATGTTGATTGGAAATTTTGGGGGAAATGATGGGCATGGGGCGTAGGTGATTCTCCCTTCAATTAATTTCGAATGCTATAAAGGAAAATAGCCCTCTCAATTTAGAATCGCATTAACCACTTTTGAAGTGTTTATGGGAGCAATTTATACGTAAGTATTATGTGTATTTAGGGATTGAAATCCAACCTGCGCGTTGAGGGCTGTGGGGGGGGGTTATACCCAAAAACATAATTTCTGGACACTTCAACTACGTTCAACAAAATGGCTATATTAAAATTTTTATCTGAAGTGTTTTGGAAAATGATGGGCGTGGGGGGCGCTAGCCCTCCGACTAGTTCTGAAAACTAATAAGGGCACTCTCCCGCTCCAGTTCCCATTGAATGAGCCATTTTTGAAGTTTCTACGTTCACGCTATCTATAAAAACATTATGTATCTCCAGGGTATAATTTGCAACTTCAGCTTTGAGGGTTGTGGGGTGGGGGGGTTGTCATACTCAAAAACATAATTTCCAGGCCCTTTAACTATGTTCAACAAAATGGTTATATCAAAATGTTTATCGGAAGTGTTTTAGGCGTGGGGGCGCTCGCCCTCCAATCGCTTTTGACTATTAATAAGGGCACTAACCATCTCAATTCCCAATTGAATGAGTCCTTTTTGAAGTCTTTACGACAACGCATTCTATAAAAACCTTATACGCCCCCAGGGCATAACTTACAACCTTAGCCCTGTGGGTTATGGGGGGGGGGGGTTGTCATACTCAAAAACATAATTTTCAGGCCCTTCAACTATGTTCAACAAAATGGTTATATCAAAATGTTGATCGGAAGTTTTTTAGGAAATGATGGGCGTGGGGGCATTCACCCTCCAATCGCGTATGACTTTTAATAAGGGCGCTAGCCCTCTAAATTCCCAATTGAATTAGCCCTTTTCGAAGTTTCTATGACAATACTTTCTATAAGAACCTTGTATGCCTCCAGGGTAAACCTTAAACCCCTAGCCCTGAGGGCTTTGGGGGGTTGTCATCTTCAAAAACATAACTTCCGGACCTTTCAACTACGTTGAACAAAATAGCTTTCTCAAAATTTTGATTGGATGTGTTCGGGAAAGTGCTGGGCGTGAGAGGGGGTTAGTTGTCCTGCAATCACTTTCGACTATTAAAAAGGACACTAGCCCTTTCAATTTCCAATCGAGTGAGCCCTTTTTGAAGTTTCTATGACAACACTTTCTATAATGACCTTATATAGCCCCAGGGCATAACTTACAACTCTTGCCCTGAGGGTTCTGTGGGGGGATTGTCATCCTCAAAGACCTAATTTCCAGAATTTTAAACTACGTTGAACAAAAAGTTTATATCAAAATTTTGATTGGATGTGTTTGCGGAAATGATGGAGGTCAGAGGGGGGTTTATTGCCCTTCAATCACTTTCGACCACTAAAAAGAGCCCTAGCTCTCAATTTCCAATCGAATGAGCCCTTTTTTAAGTTTCTACAACACCACTTTCTGTAAAAACCTTATATGCCCTCTGTTCATAACTTACAACCCTTACCCTGAGGGCTGTGGGGGGTTGTCATTCTTAAAGAACTAATTTCTTTAACTCTCAACTACGTTGAAAAAACTGGGCATCTCAAATTTTGATTGAATGTGTTTGGGGAAATGGTAGGCGTGAGAGGGGGGTTATTTGCTCTCCAATCACTTTCTACTATTAAAAAGGGCACTAGCCCTTTCAATTTCCAATCGAATGAATCCTTTTTGAAGTTTCTATGATAACGCTTTCTATAAAAACCTTTATATGCCCCCAGGGCATAACTTACAACCCTCGCCCTGAGAGGTGTGTGGGGGGGGGTTATCATCCTCAAAGACATAATTTCTAGAACTTTCAACTACGTTGAACAAAATGGTTGTCTCAAAATTTTAATTGGATGTGTTTGGGAAAATGGTGGGCGTGAGAGGGGGGTTAGCTGCGGTCCAATCACTTTCAACTATTAAAAAGGGCACTAGCCCTTTCAATTTCCAATCAAATGAGCCCTATTTGAAGTTTTTACGACAACGCTTTCTATAAAAAAAACTTATATGGCCCCAGGGCATAACTTACAACCCTCGCCCTGAGGACTCTGAGGGGGTTATCATCATCAAAGACCTAATTTCCAAAACTTTCAACTGCGTTGAACAAAATAGATATCTCAAAATTTTGATTACATGTGTTCGGGGATATGGTTGGCATGAGAGGGGGGTTAGTTGCCCTCCAATCACTTTCGGCTGTTAAAAAGGGCAATAGCCATTTCAATTTCCAATTGAATGAGCCCTTTTTGAAGTTTTTACGACATCGCTTTCTATAACAGCTTATTGCCCCCAGAGCATAACTTACAACCCTCGCCCTTAGGGCTGTGGGGGTTTGTCACCCTCAATGACCTAATTTCCAGAACTTTCAACTACGTTGAACAAAATGTCTATCTCAAAATTTTGATTGGATGTGTTTTGGGAAATGATGGGAGTGAGAAGGGGGTTAGTTTCCCTCCAATCACTTTCAACTATTAAAAAGGGCACAAGCCTCTCCAATTTCCAATCGAATGAGCTCTTTTTAAATTTTCTACGACAACACTTTCAATAAAAACCTATATGCTCCCAGGGCATAAATTACAACCCTTGCCCTAAGGACTGTGGGGGGAGTGTCCTCCTCAAAGACATAATTTCCAGATCTTTCAACTACGTTGAACAAAATGGCTATCTCAAAACTTTAACTTGTTGTGTTTGGGGAAATGGTGGGCGTGGAAGGGGTGTTAGTTGCCTTACAATTGAATGAGCCCTTTTCGAAGTTTCTACGACAACTCCTTTGATGCGAAGTGCCCTGGTCTAAGACCAACCAAAAAATAATAAATAATACATTTTGCCAACATCGTTCTTTACTTAAGCAGCGCTATTGCGCTGCCTATGATAATACAATAAAGGCTACTTTGTAATATTTAATCCTTTCGGCAATTTTAGTCTAATGGCTTAGTTATACTTTGTATTCTTCCCTAAAGCTTCTAAACAATGTTTTCTTGTCTCCATGTGATTGGTTTATTAGAAGGTGTTGCTTAGTCGTTCATTAACCTCGAGTTTGATTCGCAAAGTTTCTTTTCATTTCTGTTTGGCAAAGTGTAATACTTTTGGCATGTTTTGAAGCCGTAGTCCTTTAAACAGTTTGCAAGTTATTCCAACCTACAATGTTTCCAGATCTTTTTGTCATATAAAAAAAAACCTGGCAAGTATCCAATAGTGATAGTTTTGTCTTTTCTAAAATTTCTTCTAACTTTGGATTCAGGAGCACCAAATGATTTTTCTGGTGTTTAAGAAAAAAATCCAGACTTAGGGGTCAATTCCCAACAGCCTAGCTAATGAATTTTAGCGTGTCTTTGGAAAAATTTCATGCGGGTCCTAAGAAAAATCTTGGAAAATTTATCTTCGTCTATGCGTTATTATGTTTAGCAAATAGGATTCAGTAAAGATAGTAGAACTTTGTTTATTTCCATGTATTTCTCAATTCCTTCTACAACAGTAGAGAACTAGCCATTATTTGGGTAGACGGATTAGAACACACCTAAGTCCTTTGAGTAGAAAAGGGGGTGCCAGTCGTGACGGGACTCCATATATGGGCATAGAGTCCCTAGGGAGAACACGTGGTTAATCGGTCAATGACACTTCGTCAAGATCATTTGATTTGTTGTTGTTGTTTGGACAAGTGCACGCTCGGAGCGAATGTTATGATCCAGAAATAGGAAACAGTTAGATCACGTGTGACAGATGATGTCATGGTTGATTGATTTGACACGAAAGGGGAATTAATTTGTTGTTTCTAAGGGGAATTATTGATTCACGAAAGGGGAATTAATTTATTGTTTCCAAGGAGAATTGTTTCCAGGACGAAGTTTATTTATATCTTTGGAGTTCGACCAGGAGAATTGTTTCCGGAATTATTGATTCACGAAAGGGGAATTAATCTATTGTTTCCAAGGAGAATTGTCTCCGGGACGAAGTTTATTAATATCTTTGGAGTTCGACCAGGAGAATTGTTTCCGGACTTACTGATTCACGAAATGGGAACAAATTTATTGTTTCTAAGGAGAATTGTCTCTGGAACAAAGTTAATTATTATCTTTGGAGTTCAGCTTAGATAATTGTTTGCGGGTGAATGTTTTGATCTTAGAGATATAAAGATTATCGCCGAAAAGGGTTTCCCTGTAATTTCAATTTTGAAAGCGCAGGGATGCCAAAAAACAAAAGGAGCACGCATAAATTACGTTTTGGAGTTATTTTGGCAAAACCGTTTTAGAAATTTTAGGGAATTATTTCGACGAACCAGTTAGGGACACTTTAAAAGATGATTTTAGAAGATGTTTTAGAAGAAGTTTTGAGTGTGGTCGTTATAATACACAAGTTCCATTTGAACAGTGTCGCGAGGTCCCTACCCCAACCCCGAAGTAAGCCCCCAACCCCAAAGGGCCCCGATCCTCATACCCCAACCCCGAAGGAAGCCCCCGGTCCCCAAAGGTCCCCCGGGTTCCCAAAGGACCACCCGGACCCCCCCCCCCCCAAGGGCCCCCGGACCCCCAAATGCCCTCCCGGGTCCCCAAAGGACCACCCGGCCCCTAAGGGCCCCCCGGACCTCCTAATGCCTCCCCCCCCGGCCCCCAAAGAGTCCCCTCTCCATTTTCTAATACTTTTTTAAGGCTTTATTATATCTTTTCAGAACAAGTTACTTTCTTAATGTCCCTCATAACCTTTCTTTAAAAAATGGAATTAATTTTCTTGGTAACCCACTACTATACAGTGCATAATTTTGTATTACTTGATATAAAGACATATTTGTAAAATCGAATTTCAGATTAAGTTACATTATTATTGAAAATCCCCAGCAAAATGTAAAAATTGTATTAATTAGATTTTTCACCCTCAACTATACTTTACAACTATTTGGATACCTCAACACCAAGAAAAACTTTTAAAATACCATTTAAGAGAAAGTTAATTTCTTAATGTCCCTCCAAAACCAATTTTACTGGTTGATGTACTTAACTCTTTCACCCGCAACCTCACTTTACAGCTTTTAGGTTACCTCAACACCAAGAAATAACTTTCAAAGACCATTTCAGAGCATGTATCTTTCTGTATAACCCTCATATACCCATTTTTCCTCTTGGGGTACTTATCTCTTTCACCCACATCTATACGTCATAGCTTTTTGGATGCCTCAACACCAAGAAAGACTTTTCAAAGACTATTTCAGAACCTTTTCCTTTCTTAATGTCCCTCATATACCCATTTTGCAACTTGAAGTACCTATCTTTTTCACCCACAACTATACTTTACAGCCTTTTGGTTAGCTCAACACCAATAAATACTTTTCAAAGACCATTTCAGATAAAGTTATTTCCTTAGTGACCCTTCTAAGCCCATTTTCCAAGTTGAAGTACTTATCTTTTTCACCAAAAACTATACTTTAAAGCATTTAGGTTACCTCAACACCAAGAAATACTTTTCACAGTCCATTTCAGAGGAAGTTACTTTCTTAATGTCCCTCCTAAACCCATTTTACAACTTGTAGTACAAATCATTTTTATACGAAAATATACATTAGAGCTTTTTGGTGGCCTCACAACATTGTAATACATTACATAGTCCATTTCAGTGCAAGCAAAATACTCTACAATCCTCCTACGCCAATATTCCAACTCGAACCAAATAAGATTAACCCCAACAACACATCTTTAACGATTAAAGGTTACTTCATAACCAGGCCACACTAATATAAGACCATATAAGAGAACACACATATCTTAATGTCCCTCCTAAACACATGTTCCAACTTGAAGTACTTATCTTTTGTACACAAATCAATACATTACAACTTTTTTGATAACTAATCAAACATTATATCTAGTCAAAGGCCATGTGTGATCAATATTCTGAAACACTGAACCTACTCCCCCAATTTCCCAAATAGACTTACTACAATATGAACCCAAAACATAGAATTTAAAGAAACATGTCGTCAATTGATAACGGTAAAACAAATATACGAAAAGATCTGAGAACAGTTCTATATTAGTGACACTCATAAAATCATTTTCCAACTTGAAGTACTTATCTTTTTCACCCACAACTATACTTTACAGCTTTTTTGATACCTCAACACCAACAGCAAGTTACTTTCAGAGCAAATTATTTCCTTAATGACCCTCCAAACATAAACTTTATCCTTGAAGCAATTATGACTTTCATACCCACCTATACTATATAGCTTTAAGGATAAATCAACACAAAGAAATACTTTTCAAATACCAATACAGAGCAAGTTGCTTTCTTAATATACCTCCTCAACCCATTTTCCAACTTGAATTACGTATCTTTTTCAACCACACATATACATTACAGTTTGCTGGTTAACTAAACACCAAGAAATACTTTTCAAAGAACTGTTCAGAGCACGTTATTTTCTGAATGTCCCTCCTACACCAATTGTTAACCTTTAATGAATAATCTTCTTCTAACAACCATCTCCTATACAGCATTTTTGAGAAATCACAAACAAGAAATACATTTCTAAAACCATTTTTGATCAAGATACTATACTGATTCCCCATGTCAACAATGATTCAATCTTTAAGTAATTAAATTTTTCGCACATGAATATACTACACAAATGTTTTGATAAACCAACGCAAATCAAAACTTTTCAAATACAATTTAATAGAAAGATGCTTTATTACTGTAACTCCTAAACCCAAATTACAACTTGAAGTACACATAATTTTCAGCCACTAATTTACTATACATTTTTTTGGATAGTTCAACACCAAGAAATACATTTCAAAGACCGTTTCAGAACAAATAACTTTCTAATTGTCACTACTAAACAAATTATCCAAAGTGAAATACTTATTTTATTCTCTCAAAACTCTCCTTTGAAGCTTATATGAGACCTATACACCAAGCAGTACATTTCAAAGACCATGTCAGTTTTATTTAGATACTCTATGTACCTCAGTTACCCAGAGTCCATCTTGTATTTCTGTTCTTAAACACAAACTCTGTTACATTACAGTTTTTTTAATAACTCAACCCCAAGACATACATTTCAAAGACCCTTTCACAGCAAGTTCCTGTCTTAATATCCCTCCTACACCCATTTTCCAACTTGAAGTACTTATCTTTTTCAACCACAACTAGACATTGCAGTTTTTTGGTTAAATAAACTCGATGAAATACTTTTCAAAGACCTGTAAAGTGCAAGTTATTTTCTTTATGTACCTCATTCACAAAAGATCAGACTTTAAGGACTGATAATCTTCACCAACTACTCTCGAATCCAGCATTTTGGATAGCTCAACACCAAAACACCATTTTCAATTAAAATTTTATATAACGAACATACATGACTGACACTAAAATAAAATATATCATACGTGTTGATCTTATCTTTTTATCACTCTACTCATCATGACTTCAGTTGTTTGAAATATCAAAAAATCAAAAATTTTCAAAGACAATTTAATAGAATGTTAATCTCAAATTGTCCCTCTTAAGCACATATTCCAACTTGAAGTACTCATCATTTTCACCCACTCCTTTACTTTACAGTTTTTTTGATAGTTCATAACCAAGAAACACTTTTCAAAGTCCGTTTCATAACACATTAGTGTCTTATTGTCACTACTGAATACATTTTGCAACTTTAAGTACTTATCTTTTTCACCCAAAACTATACTTTACAGCTTTTTGAATACTTCAACACCAAAAAATATTTTTATAAGGCACGTTCAGAGTAAGTTACTTTCTTACTTGCACACATCAACCCATTTTCAAACTAGTAAGACGTATCTGTGTCCCCCACCCCGAGCGATGACATATGTTATGAAACCAGTTCAACTAAATAAACTGTTAAAAGACCATTTCAGAGCACGCTACTTTGTTAATTTCCCTTCTCAACCAATTTTCCAACATGGATTACTTTTCTTTTTCACCCAAAACAATATTTTGAATCTTTTTGTGTACCACATCACCAATAAATAATTTTCACAGAGAATTTCATAGTAAGTTACTTACTTAATATCACTCTTAAACCAATTTTCCAACTTGAAGTACTTATCTTTTTCACCCACACCTATACTTTACAGCTTTTTGGATACCTCAACACCAAGAAATACTTTTCAAAAACCATTTCAGAGCAAGTTACTTTCTTACTGTCCCTACTACACACATTGTCCTACTTTAATTTCTTATTAATTTCTACAAAATATAGTCTATAGCTATTGTGTTATACATGAAATACCAGAGAAAGTAAATAAAATAGATATATAAACACCTTATTTCCATAATAAACAAATTTTACATCTTTAAGTTCTTATCTTTTTCACCATCAACTCTACTTTAAAGCTGTTTTTATAACTCAACACAAGGAAATAGATTTCAAAGACCATTTCAGAGCAAGTTACTTTCTTAATGTCCCTCCTACACACATGGTACAAGTTGTTGTTCTGATCTTTTTCATAAGCACCGATGCTTTCCCGCCTGTAGGTTAACTCAAAACCTAGAAATGCTCTTCTAAGGCCCGATAAGAGCAAGTTATTTTTGTTAGAATCGTTCGAAACCCATTTTCCATGATGAAGTAAAGATCTTCTTCAACCAAAGGTAAAAATTAAAGATTTCTTAACGACACAACCAAAAGACATTAAATAAGGAGACAATTCCAGAGCACGTTAGTAAATAATTTTCCATCCTAAACCCATTTTCCAACTGTAAGTACTGATCTTTTTAACAACTACCTATCCTATAGAGCGTTTTTGATACATAAACCCAAATACATACTTTAAAAAGAAACTGTCAGAGCGCGTTATTTTCTTACTTTCACTCCTACACTCATTTTCCAACTTGAAGTCCTTTTCTTATTCACCCACAACTATACTTTACAGCTTTTTGGATACCTCAACACCAAGAAATACTTTTAAAAGACCATTTCAGAGCAAGTTACTTTCTTAATTTCCCTCCTAAAGCAAATCTGTGCCTTGAAGGACATATCTTATTAACTCGAAACTGTGCTTTACAGCCGTTTGGATATATCAACACCAAGGAATACTCTTCAACCACCCTTTTAGAGCACGTTGCTTTCTTAATGACCCTCCTCATCCCATTTTACATGGAGAAGTACTTATCTTTTTCACCCACAGAGATACATTACATCATTTTTTAGAATTCACCAACTTGAAATACATTTCATTGACACTTTCATAGAAATCTCCTTTCTTAATCTCTATCCTAAACCAATTTTACAACAAGAAGTACTTGTCTTTTTCACCCACAACTATACTTTACAGCTTTTTGGATACCTCAACACCAAGAAATACTTTTCAAAGACCATTTCAGAGCAAGTTACTTTCTCAATGTCACTCCTAAACCCATTTTCCAACTTGTAGTACTTCACTTTTTCACCCACAACTATACTTTACAGCTTTTTGGATACCTCAACACCATGAAGTACTTTTCAATGACCATTTCAGAGCAAGTTACTTTCTTAATGCCCCTCCTATACCCATTTTCCAACTTGAAGTACTTATCTTTTTCACCCACAACTATACTTTACAGCTTTTTGGATTCCTCAACACCAAGAAATACTTTTCAAAGACCATTTCAGAGAAAGTTACTTTCTTAATGTCCCTCCTAAACCCATTTTCCAACTTGAAGTACTTATCTTTCTCACCCACAACTATACTGTACAGCTTTTTGGAAACCTCAACACCTAGAAATACTTTTCAAAGACCATTTCAGAGCCAGTTACTTTCTTGATGTCCCTCCTAAACCCATATTCCAACTTGAAGTACTTATCTTTTTCACCCACAACTATACTTTACAGCTTTTTTGATACCTCAACACCAAGAAATACTCTTCAAAGACCATTTCAGAGCAAGTTACTTTCTTACTGTCACTCCTAAACACATAGTACTACTTGAATTACTTATTATTTTCTCCCAAATATTTTCTATACAGATTTTTTTATACATCAACTACAAGAGCAAGTTACTTTCAGAGCAAGTTACTCTCCTAATGTCCATCCTACACCAAGTTACAAACTTTAAGTTCAGATCTTGTTCTTCAAAAACTATCGGAGAAAGATGTTTGTTTGACTCAACACCAGGAAATAATTTACTAGGACCATTTCAGAGAAACTTACTTTCCTATTATCCCTCCTAAACCCCTTTTTAAAAATGAAGTCCTAATCTTTTTCAATCTCAACTTTAAATCGCAGCTTTTTGGTTACCTCTACACCTAGAAATACTTTTCATAGACAATCTAAGATAATGGTTCTTTCTTTATGTCAAACATCCCACAAATGTTAGCCGATCAGGACTTAAATTCTTAACACACCCCGAGCGATTACAGCTATTTCTATAGCTCAACACCAATAAATACTTATCATAAAACATTTTATATAAATGTAAATAATTAATGCTACTCCTATAACAAGGTTCCATGTTGAATTACTTATAATTTACGCCATTAACAGCCCTTTTAATCTTTGAGTATACCCAACCACCAATCAAAAATTTTTTAAGAGCCGTTCAGAGAAAGTTGCTTACATAATGTTCCTCCTACGCACATTTTACAACTTGAAGTACTCATCATTTTCACCCACTACTTTACTATACAGTTTTATGGATAGTTCAACACCAACAAATACTTTTCAAAGACCGATTCAGAGCTCATTACTGTCTTATTGTCACTAATAAATCAATTTTGCCGCTTTAAGTACGTATCTTATTCTCTCAAAACTATAACTTACAGCTTATAGGATATCTCAACAACGGAATAATAATTTCTATGATGATTCCAGCGTATTATCTATAATCTATATATCTCCTATACAAAGTGTCCATCTTTAATTCCAGATCTTATTCACACAACCTGCTCCATTAGCTATTTTTTATTAACTCAAAACCAATCAATACATTTCAAAGACCATTTCAGAGCAAGTTAATTTCTCAATGTCCCTCCTAAACCCATATTCCAAATTGAATTACTTATCTATTTCACACACAACTATAAATTACAGCATGTTTGTTAACTCAAAAAAATTAAAGAATTATCATAGTCATGGTCAGTGAGAGCTACTTTATCTCGCACACTCATTAACTATATTTCCGACAATGAATACTTATCCTCTTCTCTCAAAACTATACATTACGGCTATTAGTTTACCTTTACGCCAAGAAATAATCAAAATTGACATTAATAGAGAAAGATCATTACAATTTGTCCATACTACAAAAATTTACAGAAAAGTATAAAAATGCATATTATCAAACACAGATCCAATACGTATGTTTTTTTAAATCAAAAACAAGAAATAATATTAAAAGACACTGTCAGTTAACCTTATTGTCTTTTTGTCCCTATTACACCCCTGGTAAAACTAGAATTACACTTCATTTTCACCCACAAATTTACTTTACAGTTTTTTGGATACTTCGACACCAAGAAATACATTTCAAAGACCGTTTTAGAGCACATTAGTTTCTTATTTGAACTAATGAATAACTTTTGAAAATTGAAGTACTGATCTTTTTCACCCAAATCGATACTTTACTGCTTTGTGGATAACTCTACACCAAGAAATACTTTTAAAAGGACATTTCAGTGCTCTTTAATTTCTTTACGTCCCTATTACACCCATTTATAAACCTTTAATCAGTATCATCGTCCCTCCACCCTAGCCGTTGCATCTGTTATTATCTCTGAACACAAAGAAATAATTTTAAAAGACCAGTGCAGAGCGCGTTACTTTCTTAATGTCCCTCCTAAACACATTTTCCAACTTGAAGTACTTATCTTTTTCACCCACAACTATACTTTACAGCTTTTTGGATACCTCAACACCAAGAAATACTTTTCAAAGACCATTTC